>NC_056744.1:462740994-462745994 GCF_019279795.1 Protopterus annectens | reverse complement strand
TGCTATATACCTCCAGGCAACAACTCGCGCATAATAGAAGACATCCTACACTGGACAAAGGACAATCTACCTCAGGAAACGATCCTACTAGGAGACCTTAACACTGACTGGGCAACCTGTAACTCCAGCAGCCCCTCTACACATATCAATCTATATGGGTTCTCTCAACTAATTAAAGAACCAACTAGAATAGATGAGAAAACAAAGAGAGAATCCATACTGGACTGGACACTAACCAACTATCCCAAACAAAACTATACAGTAGGCTGCCTCCCAGATGACTTAAGTGATCATCTCCCCACCTTCCTACTCCAGAAACACTCCAATCACCCCAAACCAGTAGTCTACAAATTTGTACGAGATGACCGTAACCTTACCCCACGATACCTAAATACTGTCCTAAGTCACTGCAACTGGGAACCACTACGGACACTCGGGTTAGACCAGGCAGTAGACTACTTCAATACAACCTTCTCTAACATCCTTAATAGTCTAGCTCCCAGCAGAAAGATCAGAGTTAAAGCCAACTATGCACCCTGGCTAAATAGAGACACCAGAGCCTTACTAAAAGCTAGAGATAAAGCCTGGAAAATCTGGAAAACTGACAAAACCCCTAGCTCCAGACAATACTATCAACAGCTTAGAAACCAGGCGAAGGCTGAATCCAAAATTAACAAACAAAACTATTTTCTAAGCGCCCAAAGGAAATATTCAAATAGTCCACAAAAATTCTGGCATGCCATTAACTCCCTACTAAGGCCAGGCAAAACCACAATCCCAGCACCCATCTCTACTAACAATACCCTAGACACAGCTTCTCAATTTAATAACCATTTTACTAAATCCATCTTGGCCCTGTCCAGTCAAATAACCCAAAACAGTCTACCTCAGTCACAACATAACCTATTCCACACCACCCCCTCTTTCAGCCTATCACCAGTGCCCACCTCAACTATCAAAAAACTCCTCCTAAAACTAAAGCCAACCACACTAGCAGCTGATAACATACCTGCTGCATACCTAAAAATGGCTAGTGACTCCTTATCATATCCTATCTCCATCCTTATCAACCGCTCCATACTAGAATCCTACATACCCAAACTCTGGAAAGTATCTCGCATCATTCCTCTCCATAAAGGAGGTAATTCTTATGAATTCTCCAACTACCGACCTATTGCCATCCTTTGCCCCTTATCCAAAATTCTTGAGAAATGCATCCACTTGCAACTGATGACATTTCTTAACACACACAATCTACTATCTACCACACAACACGGTTTCCGTCCACATCACAGTACTACCACAGCCCTTTTATCTTTCACTAATTATATAAACCTTCACAGGAATGATAACAAATATGTATCAGCCATTTTCCTAGACCTCTCAAAAGCATTTGATATGGTCTCCCACTCCATTCTACTAGACTCACTAACATCATTATCCTTCACCTCCTCTACTATAGCCTGGTTCAGAAGCTACTTGTCTGACAGGCAACAATCAGTCCAGTGGAAAGGAACTCTGTCTACACAACTTCCAGCCACCATAGGTGTCCCACAGGGCTCTATACTGGGCCCGCTGTTGTTCTCTATTTTCACAAATAACCTCAAATGCTCTACACAACATGCCACACTCATACAATATGCAGATGATTCAACTCTGATCTGCTCCGCCTCATCTCCCACCACCCTACGTACACTCACTCAAGATACCTTTATCTCAGTAGAAAAATGGATATCTGGGATCCAACTAATTCTAAATCCCAAAAAGACAAAACTGCTACTATTTACCCCTAATAGATAAAAAAAACCTCTCCTTTACCATAACCTCTAATGACGGCACCACCATCTCCCCTTCTAACCACACCAAACTTCTGGGCATTGAAATAGACAATAATCTCCACTTTGATGTTCACATCTCGCATACCATAAAACTAGTACACAAAAAACTAGGCTCCCTATACAGGCATAAGTCCTTTCTCTCACAAAAAGCAAGAGTCAGTCTTGCACAAAGCCACCTCCTCTCAACTCTTTTATACGCAGCACCAATCTTTACCCAAATCAGACAATGTGACCTAGACAAACTAGAATCATGCTACAATAAAATAGCCAAGTTTGCTACTAACTCAACCTATAGAACCCATCACTGTGCTGCACTAAAAGAACTAAAATGGCTTGAGCTACCACAGCTACTTAACTATCACCAGCTGGGCACAGCCTACAATATTCTCAAATATCCTGAAAAAACCCCCTCATTATCCAACCTACTTACTATCTATACTACAAACCGATACCTAAGATCCAGTGAAAAATCTCTCCTCTCCATCACCAAGGCTAACAATAATGCAGGGAAAGCGCTCTACTCCCACACCGTTGCCAGAAATTGGAACTCTCTTCCCCTATCTGTGTCCACTGCCCCCTCCACATCCATATTCAAAAACTCCCTCAAATCGCACCTTCTTAGTACATGGTTATGCCCTTGCATCACATAACCCTACCCATACTACTATTAACTCCTCAAATTCCTCTCTGATCACATGCTGGAGCTCTGATCCCCTGTAGGCTTGGTCATCTGAAAGGGTACTTTTAACTGTAGAATCTTACTTGATATATTTTCTTTTCTTACCAAAGTATGACTGACATGTTCTATATCTTTTACCTGGAGTGTTTTTATTAATTCTTGTTATATTATTATGCTCAGCATACATGATGTAACCTGTTTTGTGTATTATGCTGGATGTACTGTATTTGTATAACTTGATGTTGGAGCTTTTCTCCCCGGGCCTCCGCTGAAAATGGACCTGGTCCAGTCGGAATTTCCCGGTTAACAAATGTAAAATAAATAAATAATAAATAAATAAACATATTCAGTGTTTATAGACATATATTTGTCTTTTTTGTTATGAATTGCCTGTTTTTTAGAGGTTGCAGAAAGAAGTTTCCATTGAATCCAACAACTACGCTATTGTCTCTGTGTGTAACAACGAAAAACACAGAGGAAACACAGTGTAGGCTCCAAAAAATGTTTTATTGCAGCAAAATGCTTCGGATGTAATATCGTAAAAATAAATAATCAAACACAATGTTCAAAGACTAATAAAACAATAGATAAATGCTAAATATCACTGGTTTAGCGCTTTCACCAATGTATGTTGGCTTCTTCAGAACCAGTACATCTTATTACTCTAAGGTTTAAATAACTTTTTTGGTGCCAATTTTCTGACCGCCGTTCTTAAAGTCAAATCAACCCATTTTGTTAAAACAGCATTCTGATCTAAAACAGGTAAGGAAATTCCAAATGGACAAGTAATACAGGATACAGGAGCCGAGAAGAACATCGACATTGATTTAATGGAGCCACCATTTATGAGTCAGCTTAGAGACAGTTTGAAATTAAATTAACGGATTTCACCTTTGATTTTTCACTGTATGATTATGACGGGGAAGATGAAGCCCATCGCATTGGAACTAAACCTAAAAGACCTATCCCGGAAAAAACATATTCCAACATTGTGGGGAAGACCACTAGCAAACCTAAAGGTACTGTTTTTACACAACATACTTCTAACACATCTTGTGAAAATCGAACAAGACAATACTGATGTTAATGCTATTCATCACAACAATGAAAAATTACAAACTTTTTTTGCCCATAATTGTGATTTCGACAATTATGAATGGAAGAAAAACTTTAATAATAGCAAAATATATACTAAATGCACCATAAGGGAAAGCATTTATTTGTTGGGGAAAAAACTAAGTGTTATGAATAGTATAAAGATAGACAATGCATACCTACATAAGTGTTTGATGTTGGAAATAGTCCCGATGGGGCTACGTTTTTTCAAACAACCTATGGGAATAGACATTACTAGTAACAATAAAACTGAATTTAATCAATCGTTTAATGACTTTGGTTACAGATATATGAGATTAATAATCAAATTTAATGATGAAAAGCTTTCATTATTAATTAAGGAAGTAGAGGAATTAAATCAAAGAATTGTAAATGACTTAATTTTCAATCAATGGGAGAATTTATACAATAATCAATTCCAGATAGCGGAAAAGAAAACACAAATAGGACATGAAAGAAAGTGTAAAAAAATCTGTAGAGATTTGGCACAATATAAGGACAATAGGGCCTATATATGGAAATATGTAGAACTGGATAACAACAGAGTAAACAGGAAGAAAATGATTATGGATACAGATCATAACAAAGGAAAATATGGAAATAATGGAGAGAAAAGTAACACATCTGAACATAATAGGAACTATAGACAAAATTTTCAGAGGAAATGGAATCCACAATATTGGAAACGGAAATAAATCAGAGTATAAGGGTAATAACACCTGAGGATAGAGTATGGCATAGAATAGATAAGGATTAAACAGCTGTGGATATAGAATCGAAACAAAGAATATAGAAAGTGAAGGGAATTTAGTGAATGAGATAGTTGTGGATGGTGTCACACACATCTACAACAATTTCAAAATTTATAATTACACCAATTTTAATATAAACAAAACACATTTCAACTTACTATCCAAGGGCATGAAATACATACCCACACCACAGTTCAAATTAGTAGATCAATTATGTGAAATTAAACTATTTACGAGGAAGTTAAATTTATCAATTTTGTTCCAGGACAAACATATTGAAGATTTACAAGAGAATGTTGATATATGAAACAAATTAAAGAAAAAAAGCACATTTATTCCACCTACAAATCCAAAAGTTGACTTATATGAAAAACAAGTATTTAGGGACATATATAGACTTAAGAACAGGAATAAAGTGAAAAGGAAATTTGACAATTTAACATTTGAAGAGAGGGAAGTGCTAAAAATCTAATGGGAGATGAGAATATCCGAATTATGAAACCAGACAAAGGGGGGGGTGCTGTTATATGTGACAAAATGGAATATACCAACAAAATATTTAATTTACTAACTCAGTCGGGGAATTACCAAACGGTATTAATGAACAGAATAAAC
>NC_056744.1:462673494-462730994 GCF_019279795.1 Protopterus annectens | reverse complement strand
GATGAGGATTCTAAAGCTAAAACTGGTGTGGCAGAAAAGTCTTCTGTTTTGCTCTGTCATCTCATGTGCTCCAATTTAATTCCACTTTGTTAGGCTGAGTAAGTTCATGGGCCTCCTGGGGTCTGGGCTCTAGGAGAATCTATGTAGCATTCTAACTACTTACATAGTGTGATATCATGTGCCCAACTATAATTTGGATTATGCTTATTCTTTATCTAGGATCATTGACTTGTGAATTTGGCTGTGTAGAATGACATGGCTGAGATTATCTCCCCAAAAGAAAAGCTCTAGGAGTAGATCTTAGACAAGTATTTTTTTTTGGGGGGGGGGGGCTCTATTTGGCCAGCTCACTCAGAAATTGGTCGATGAACTTCTTTGAAGGAAACTCACACCTCTGTGGAATTCTTTATGACACTCCCTGTTCTAGGCCTTGCTACAGATTGAAGGCCCTGAAACATCACATGGTTCTGTCCCCTTAACTTGTAAGATAAATTACCAAAGAGTATGGCCATGCCAACTTTTCTGCTGCAGTGTTGACTCTGATCTAAAACTGCCCATGGAAGGAGGATTCTCAGAGTTCGCAGTAGCTTTGAAATAATCCCAGAAAATCAATGGAGTTTAGTTGTGGTTGATGTAGATCACATTTTGGAGCATACCAATCCTATCTGTAAAGCAGCTGTATTGGCACATTAGTCTGTTCCAGTATAATAGACCCAGATCCTGCTGCTTAGTGGGATTGTAAAAGATTTAATGATTTTTAAAGTTGAGTCAGGAGTTTTTCTTTTGACTCTTTATGGTTTTGAAGGGCATAGATAATTTCCTTACACCCATATAGTTCAGCTGTTTCAACTAGCATATTTATGTCCATTTTCAGATGATTACTCTGAAGGGAAGAATTCCTTTACTCCCATAGGCACTTGGAAGGTGTTGGATATGTTGGATATGATGGATGCCTTCTGGTACATCAGCATTAAGAGTTCACACTGGAGCTATCTTGGTTTCTCTCTGGATGGGCATAACTTTCAGTGCAAAGTTTTGCCTTTTTGGCTTACCTCAGGACACAGGGTCTTTGCCAGGATATTGTCATGGCGGTCAAAGCCTTGCTGACAGATTTTCTGAAGTTCCTTTTCATGGATAAAGGGTTCTGGTAGTCCTAGCCAGTGGCAGTATGGAGGAATACCATTGTGGGCATTTCCTTGTTTGCAGCCCTTAGAAGATGACCATCAGCAGGAGAAAGTCACATCTGGTTCATGCTCAGATGAAGACTGCCTTTCAGGGTGGAGTTAGACACTTTGCAATGTTGGTTGCTTGTACCCTGCTAGAGGGACCAGGAAGTCTTTGCCTTGGGCAGCTGTAAGGATGTTGCACAAGGTCCAGGCTCAGATTATACTGTGCCTTCTGAGTTTAATGGCTGCCATGATCTTAACTATATTGCTGTGGACTGGGACCTGTCTGTGGCTTTATGCCAGCATGAACTCAAAGAGTTCTTCTGGTGTTGAACCCTTCTCACCTGGCACAGGAGTGATGAATAGATCCTACCAACCTTATGGTAGGTGTTCCTTTTCTACAGCTGGGAATATAGCAGGTTCAGAGCACAGATGCTTTGTTTGCAGGCTGTGGAGGTCATCTATGCTCCTTCATAATACAGGCAGTGTAATCACCTAGGAGAGTTTCTTGCCACGTCATCATCATTATGGGGAGTGTATATCATATATTTGGGGCTGAGTGAATTACTGTTGGCCTTAAAGGCCTTGGAAAGAAGTTGATTCTGGACACTCTTCTTACTTGGTCATTCAGCCCGTCAGTTGTGAACCTAAACAAGCAAGGAGTACAAGATTATGCTCCTTGTACAAGCAGATGCTGCTTTTCTGACACTGGGACACTGACAGTGGAGTTACTTCCTCAGTGGTTCATATCGCCATGGATTTAAATAAGCTGTTGGGTGCTGGGAGTCTCTTCTCCAGCCCTTTCCCTGGGAGGAGGATTCAGAGTCCATGATTAGTCCATTTTCTACTGATTCAAAGGGACTCCTCCCCTCTTCAGTGAGTTTAGCTTTATTTTGGGGGGTAGCAATGGATGTGTTATCTGTACAGTTGCATGAGAAGTTCCTTTGCATATTCCAGCTGATTCCATTCCTAATTGCAAACTTCAGGGAAGAAAGATCAAAACTATTTCTCATTGCCTTGGTTTTATGTTATGAAGTCCATGACGATACAGCAAACTTTTTCAGTCTGTATAAGGTATCCTTCATGGTTTGGAGTTGCAGTCGGCTCTACCTCAGAACTTGACTTTTGATGATGACATTCTGAAACTGCTGGATGTGTCAAACAGGCCCTCAGAGATTATTGAATCTGTTAGGAAGCCTTCTACTTTGCAGACTTATAACTTCAAGTAGATCTGTTTCTTACATTGTGCACAGATACTCTGTACCACCCCAGCTGATCCGCTTGCAAGTGACCTTGACTTTTCTTTAAAATGTGTTGATGATCAGTTATTCCATGGTTTGCGTTAGAAAGGGTTGTGGCTGATCTCGCAGTTTCTTAAGAGTACTGCATCTCCATATTCTTTGAAGAATTTCTCACATCTGAAAGATTAAAACATCACAGTTCAGCTGCTTGACTGTCCACCATTTGAAATTGCTAACTCATCACCATTGGCAGATCTGTAGTAAATCAGCCTGATATTTGAGGCAACATATCTATTTTACACCTGTCTTTGGCTTCACAATAACTTGACCCAAAATAAATTTGCTTTTAAAAGACATATTGCAAATGAGTTCCTTTTTTTTTTTTTTTGGGAGGGGGCGTTTGACCCATTAATCAGATGTGACAATGTGAAGTATTTCAATTTGTATGGTTATGTAATACATTTTGACCACTGTAGACTTACTACTGAAATTCAGGATATACCTATGTTTAAACAATAATGCCTGCCAAAATGAGCATGATAGGGGAAGTAACAACCCACCCAGACTGTCTGTGAGGGTCCTGCAAGATCCATTATTTCACTGTAATACTTATTTAACATTTGTTTACCTGGAAAGTATGACTAGGACAGAGCTTATTTTCAGTGGAGGGCTGAGTAGAAATCCTCCAGATGCATGTATTTGTAACATGGGAGGAAGCTGGAGCACCTAGAGGAAACCCATATGAATCCAGAGAGGACATGCATTTGTTTTTAGTTAATTTTTATAGCATTTCTAAAAGTTAGTGTTCTTTATTTTAAAGGATGTTTTTCTTTTTTTTTTGGTGATTTTTTAGGAAAGTTGGTCCCTTTCCTTGTTTATTTGATTGGAATATTTCACATAATGTATGTTAAGAAATGGTTAGAATATATATCAGTGAATGCAAATTTGTATTGTGTGCGTGTGTGTGTGTGTGTGTGTGTGTGTGTGTGTGTGTGTGTGTGTGTGTGTGTGTGTGTGTGTGTGTGTGCGTGCGTGCATGTGCATGTGTGTGTGTGTGTGTGTGTGTGTGTGTGTGTGTGTGTGTGTGTGTGTCTTATTTTGAAAGTAATTCCAGAAGGCTGTATTTGGCACTGCAGTACTTTTCTGACTGCTTTTTGTTGAACGGCTACTGAACTTTTCCCCAGTTAGTGTTCCTTCCACACTCTTTGTAGTTGATTTTTTTCCAGGTCTGATGTATTTCTTTTTTCCTGGCATCCAGGCAGTGCACTTGCTAGACAAGTTACTGAAATCTACCCATACATAGAAGTCTACTGGCCTTCTCTGCAGTTTCTGTTTTCACACTGGGAGAGCTACAGCTAAACTGTTACTCAATGTGCGGCCATCTTGGAAGTCGAAGATGTTAAGGGAATAAATTAATTTTCGTCCAGTTTTATGGGTTTATATTAGGATAACAACCACCAGGATCTTTACAATCCTAGCTATGCAACTCAACACAGTTTTGTCCCTGAGTTCCTTAGCTGTAACGTATCTAGCCTATCACTATGGCAGAGTGAGAAAGGCTGGAAAGAAGCAAGTTAAAGTTAATATGTTGTATTCTTGGGCTGCTGTGGTAGGGGGTATGGTAGTGCAATTGATCAAATTATATACAGAGTTAAAATAACAACCTCCCCTGTTTTTGCTGGAGTGGATATCTAGATTAATGTAATTGGTTTAGGCTATAGACAACATTTTTAATCAAATAGTTTGGAAAAATAAGACAAAATAGTGAAAAGCATGAGTATGGTAGTTTTCTTGTATTTGTCAGGTCATTAGGTATTTTTCCATTAACAAATGCTCTCAGTGTGAGACAAGAGGTCTATACCTGCAAGCAAGTAACCCTAAATAGTCTGTACAGTGCATTCTGAGTGAACTTTACAAAGATTCTTTCATACAGCTGCAAAACTACTAGCTTTTTTTTCTCATTATCAACTGCTTTTATTTGGCATTCAGCGGTATGTAGGTAAGACAATTAATCATGAGACTTCTGAATGCTATGTAATTCATGCATTTGTCTCAGCAGTGCATCTAACATTTGAAGATGCATCAGCAAGCAGGTCAGTAAAAATAAATGAAGTTTGAAATTGTGGGAAGTGAGTAAGCTATACAAGTAACTGCCCCCGAGCAGACTTAATTATTTATTTATTTATTTTACATTTGTTGACCAGGTTTGTCCAACTGAGCTGAAGAGCCCTTTTTCAGCAGAGGCCCAGGGAGAAAAGCTCCAACATATTATATAATTTTTATTATAAATTAGCATTAAACAGCAATGTTACAGGATTATTACAAGGCATTAAGTAGCAATACAATGTTATACAGTGCCAGTAATCAGGAGTATAGCATAACTATTTCAAGATATATAAAAAGAAATAATATGTCATTAAGATGAATATAGTTTTTAGGGTAAGTGGTTACAAAAACCCAGTTTTATCATAATGTAGTTGCATGAAGGCAAGACAATTACAATAGAATGTTTCTCTGAGGCGATCTGCTTAATAGATTTTAGAAGACAGTAGAAAGAGTAGTCAAGGAAGATTAGAGAGAGCTAGTGAGAAGAATGAGTTAAGGGCAGAAAGTAGATTAAGGTATGAGAAGTAGGGGATGTTAAGGAGGGAGAGTGCAGAGGCACGACCGTGACTTTTAAAGTGATCTTTGGTGGCTGTCTTAAATTGTTTAGGATGTGTTAAGGGTCCTGATTTCTAGTGGGAGCCTATTCCAGGCAATGATGGGGTGATAGCTGTACATGTTACATCCAAATTTAGACTTGGGTTTGTAGATTTGTAGTAGGTCTTGGTTAGAGCTTCGGAGAAGTCTGGAGGGAGAATAATGGGAGATGAGAGGGGATAGTGCCAGGCAGTAGGAAGGCTGGTATAGGATAGAGTGGATGATCTGAAGCTGAGAGAGAAGAATCTGGTGGGGTAATTCAAGCCAGTTTAAGTGCTTTAGAGAGAGACAGTGATGGGATTTGTAGGTTTGTTGGGCAACAAATTTAGCTACCTTGTTGTAGGTAGATTTGAATTTGGACAGGAGTGTTGAGTTAAGATTTGTGAGAATTTGAGAGTTGTACAGTAGACTGGGTAGAGAATGCCATGGTGGTGGTGCTGCGGTAGCGTTGTCGCCTCACAGTAAGATGCTGTCCGGTTCAATTCTCAGCTAGAGCGTCATCTGCGTGGAGACATGTGTGAATGGGTACCTTCGTTGAAGGTTGTGCGTCAGGGCTGGTAACTCGGCTCGTAAAAATCAACAACCAATCATTAGCGGACCGGAGTTCCGCTGTGGCGACCCCTATCCGGGAAAAGATGAAAGACACAAACAAACATTAGACTGGGTAGAAGGTAGGTAAGAGAGAGAGTAATCGTGGCTTCAGCGGTAAGGAATTTCTTGTTATGGTAAAGGAGCCCTAGTTTTGAATGAGTCTTTTTGGTACAGTTATTAACATGCAAGTCAAATTTAAGCTGATCATCTATAGTTACGCCTAAGAGCTTAGTGCTGGATTCTACCTGAATGGGAGTATTATTAAGGGACTGTATAGAGAAGAAGGGTTTAATATTGTTGAATTTTTTTAGGTAGGAAGAGTAACAACTTTTTTTTTAGGGTTAAGGATGAGCTGGTTGTTGGAGAGCAATGTTTTGACTACGTTAAATGCCTGAGTAGCTGAGAAGAGCTTAGAAGGAGAGTTGGCTATGGTGATTACTGTAGAGCCATCTGCGTATTGCACTAAAGATGACTAAGGGCAGGAGGTATAGAGCTGATTAGTAAAGATATTAAAAAGTAAATGCCCTAGGATAGACCCTTGAGGTACACCCATTTTTACAGGGAGAGGAGGGGAGAGTGCAGAGTTCCATCTCACTGATTGAGATCTATCAGTGAGGTAGCTGGAGAACCATGCAGCAGTGTCAGAGGAGAAGTTGAGGTTATGCAGTTTGTGCAGCAGACGTGTGTGTGAGACAGTGTCAAAAGCTTTTGAGAGGTCCAATAATAGGTAAGAAATAAGTTTATGGTCATCCATGGCTATAGAGACAGTGTTGAGGAAGGATAATAGAGCTGTAGTGGTGTTATGTTTGGGTCTGAATCCATGTTGCGTGGGTGTAAGCAGATTTTTGTGTATTAGATACTGCATAACTTGTTTATGAATACATTTTTCTAGTACTTTAGAGAGAGGGGAGAGGACAGCGATAGGTCTAAAGTTGGAGATATCAGAGGATTTGCATCCTTTGTGTATAGGTAGAGTCTAGCATTGTTTCTAGATGGAAGGGACTTTAAATTTAGAGCAATTACTTAGGATAAATAGAGGGAGTGCAAGAGAGTCAGCTGCTAGTAGAAGAAAAGTGGAAGGAATATTGTCAGCTGATGCTGAGCATGGTTTTAATTTAGAGAGTAGAGTTTTGATGTAGCTAGTAGGTACAGGTTTTTAGGAGAAGGTATTTGAGGAGATAGTATTTAGGAGTAGGTGCAGAAAAGTTGGAGATGTTAGTAGTAGAGGAGTTTGGGTTTGGGTTCAGTAGCTTAGATATTGATAAAACAGGTATTGAAGATAGTGGCATTTTCTTCAGATGTCTTGTCTGGGCATGTATTGGGGGAGCTAAGATTACCAGGATGTAAAATTTGGTTAATAGAGTTCCAGAATTTTTTAGGATTAGATCTTAGGGCTGTGGGAGGTTTGTTATAGAAGTCCTTTTTATCTTTGTTTATGTGTTTTTTTTTGTCAGATTTCTGAGTTCTTTATGTCTACAGAGAGCTTAGTTTGTGACCATTTTTTCCATAGTTTGTCTCTAGTTATTATAAGGGTACGAGTGGCTTTTGAAAGCCACTGAGATATGGTGGAATTAATTTGAACTTTGCAAGGGGGAGCAATTGAGTCTAATATGCTAAGGAAGGTGGAGTTGAAAGCTAGAACTGCTTCTTCTAGTGAGAGTTGGGTAAGGAATTTCCAGTTTACTTTAGTCAGGAGGGTATTAAAGGTTTCTGGATGGAAGTTAGAGAGTTTGTGACAAATAATACATTTATATTTTTATCCCAGAGATTTCCCATACTCTGGAACAAACTACCCATTCATGTCAAGCAAAGCTCCACATTGGCCCATTAAGAAAAATCTTGACGACTGGAATGGAAATAGAAAATTCACCCCGGGATCACTTCTGCGGCACTGCTTGACAGCGGCAGAGGAAAATAATTTTCTTGGTTGGCGAAAGCCAGGGCACCTTTTTGGTTAGGCTTATGTAGGCCCCGGAGCCAGTAGCCTAGTACCTACCTATGAACCTATGAAACCATTACATTCTGCTTGGTGTGGTGCATCAGATAGAACAGCAACATATTGCTGCACAGGTGGTATACTTGTGGGACTGAAGCTATCTCATTAGGGTGTACCAACTGGAGCTGTGACATTTTTGTATTATTTCACATTGTTCTTTGTAGTAACAGAGAAGAAAGCTACAAAAACACACACACACACACACACACACACACACACACACACCTGGGAAGGGATGCTTATTTAATGAAACTCCCACTCAGACTTCTTTCAATGTATTTAGTTATTTATTTTGATACCTAAGCTCTGCTGTCTAATCTGTGGAATTTGCCATTGCACAAAGAGAATTAAATAAGTAGCATGCAATATTTTAAACTAATTCAGTAAAGCATCATTTGGACTTGTAGTACTGCTCTGTCTGATCTGGACATTTAAGTTCCTGCTTTGTATTTTATCAGACAGTACAGTTAGTAAGAGCATAATGCTAGTCTCTTGTAATAAATGCTATACCCAAACTGTACCTGTGACATGGCAAGTTGTAGTTGAGAAGACACCACCAAAAAATATTTACACACTGCTTGGCAGCTCTGAAATTGCTGAGTAATTATTTTACTGTTATAAAAAAAAAAAAAAAAAAAAAAAAAAAAAGAAATAGAAAAAAAGGACTGTCAAAGCACAGGAGTTGTGTCCACTAGCTTCTAAAGAGTGGATAAAGACCTTCACAGTGGTGTGATTTGACTCTCTAAAAGGCTCTTATTATCAGTCTTTGATGTTCTTCGTGTTTCACTGTTGCAGTCATTACATTTGGGGTAATCTGCAGGCAGGTTGCCCTCAGTCAGCCTGAGTTCCAAAGTCTTGGGTCCTGCATCGCTTGCTGTCTTCTTTTCCATGATGTCAGGTCGTCAGGGGTATAAAACATGCAGCCGACGCCATTTTCTTCAGTCTTTTTTGCCGCATGGTGCCCGAAGCAGAAGCATTTTGCAAGTGTTGGTCGTCTGACTACTGAAATATTTGTGTTTGTTTCAGAACCTAAGTCTTCACTAAAGCTAAGTACCCCGTTGGGGAAACTTTTTTCTTGCTTTTTACCAATGTCAGAAAAAGTTAATAATTGTATTACTTGTGTAAAGCAAATACCTCATAAGGATTTCCATTTATATTGTATTCCTTGCCTAGGCCCTGATCACAACGTGCCTGGCTGTCGGTTTTGTACTAGATTTAAACAACGCACTATTAAGCGTCGGTATATTTTTGCATCAAAGTATTTTGGAAACAGATTTAACTACCCAGAAATGTCGTCGGATAGCAATCCGACTACCGGAGTACATAAAAAAACACAAAGAAAAGGACAGACAAAAGCCGTCGAGATCCAAAACTGACGACGAAGCTTCTCCTAAGCCATTCGCCGGTTCGCCGGTACTCAGTGAGGGGCTTTCGTAGCCTCTGATACCCACTACCTTCGAGTCACAGGCCTCTACTGACACCCATGTGGAGTCCGGCATGCCGCAAGATACTCAAGGTATTGGACCGAAGGATGTATCTCCCTCAGATGGGTCCGGAGCCGCTGAGCAGGCAACGGCTTCTGAGGGTGTATTCAGACCTCAACATTTGTATATCAAACCGATGACAGCTGCAAAACCAAGAGCAAAAGCAACTTCTAAAATTAAAAAACTGACGCATGAGTCATGTGCACAGGCCTCTATGCCTAAAAAACAGATGATCAAAATGGCTGAAGACCTTATTACCTTGATCAGGGGTACCCATCCCGTACCAGATAAGAGGCCTAGGCAAGACACTGACTATGAATCCTCAGATCAGGTTTCTATTTCTTCTGATTCCTCTTATGATCAGGAATTATCTATTCCTCCCTATGAGGATTCTGATGCTGAGGAGTCTATTCCATCTGCATCTTCTCCTGAGGTTTATTCATTTGGAGAAACATTGCATACTTTGAGGGAGCATTTTCACTGGGAGAGTCAAGACTTCTCAGAATCAAAAAAGAGGCTCAGGGATTTCCTCTTCTCCCTCAGCACAGGCCTTTAGCCATTCCCCCTGTCCTAGACACTGTGGATGATGTGTTTTCGGAGTCAAGCTTGTCCCCTTACCTCCGGCTCCAAGTAAGCCTGGCAGATACTACAGGGTTAAACTTTACTGAACACGTAGATAGAACAAAACTCTAAGAACAACAGTGGTCACAGAAACACAGAACTTTAATGAAGCTTTCAGGTTCTCAACCCTTCATCAGCATTATACAATATACAAATTTACATCATTTAAATAGAGGAACAATTAAAATCACATGATCAACCAGCCAATGAACTTTTTTTAAAAGTTATTTAAATCTAACAAATAACCTTTTACCAGATGAACAGTTGTCTATTTTAAGCAAAGGTTTGAAATTTATTCCCTTTGCTATGGACGATGTGGTAAACTCTATTATAGATTTAAGACTTTTTGCTAGAAGTCTTATGCTAAAATTAATTTTTAAGAATTCTGTAGAAAGTAATGGCAGCTGTAAAAAATTAAGTCTGTTTATACCGCAACTATCTCCAGTTATCTTAGCATTTACTAATATTGTTGAATCAGAATTGAGATCTCTGTTTAGTAAATGTGACAAGACTAAGATGAAATATAACCTTACTTATAAAGAATATCTAGCTCTCAAAGATCTGAAAAGAAATAATGATGTAATAATAAAACAAGCAGATAAGGGAGGGGCTGTGGTTTTAATGGACAGAGTATATTACATGAGTAGATTTTCAAGTTTTTTTATCTGACACTAATACATTTAAGAAGGTAACTTTTCAAGAAGTAAAGAATTGTATAACACAAGTTAACATGGCTATTTATGATATGCAAGTAAATAATGACATATCAATTGAAATATTCAACTACTTCTCTACACCATGTCCAAAGATCCCCCAAATATACGGGATCCCGAAGATACATAAGTCCTTAGAAGAACCCCCCCTGAGACCCATCGTCTCAGGTAAGGGTTGGATAACTGAAACTATATCCAAATATTTACAAGTTACTTTATCTGAATTACTACCTAAATGTGGAAGCATAGTGAAGGATAGTACACATTTTTTAAGGAAGCTTAAGTTATGGTATACAACAGCTTCCCTTAGCTTTATTTTTGTAACTTTGGACATAGAATCACTATTCACTGTTATTCCTATTGACTATGGAGTAGAAGCCATTAGAAGGTTATTATTGTCTAGTACCAACAAACATCCTCGTGATGTGGAAAATATATGTTCTCTTCTTCACTTAGTGTTAACTAACAATATTTTCATTTTTGATGGCACACCATATAAACAGTTAACAGGAGTTGCCATGGGCACATCTGTTGCAAATACTTTTGCAAATCTTGTATTGTTTCAGTGGGAGAAGGAATATATTTTGAGTAACAAACATGCATTGAATATACATGTAAAAAGCTATGTTAGATTCGTAGATGATTGCTTTTTCATATGGGAAGGTACAGAGGAAGATCTCCTTCTGTTTGTCACATATATTAATAACACTACACAATTTTTTAACTTTAAAATGTGTTCATCATCTAATGAGATTGTTTTTCTAGATGTGAAAGTGTATAAAAAGGATGAAGCAATACATACTATGGTACATAAAAAAGACGTGCATACAATAAGATATCTAGATAGTAATAGTATGCACCCCCCGCACGTGTTTAAAAGCATAATCAAGTCACAATTAATCAGAATAAGTAGATTAACAACAGAAGAGCAGGTATATTTGAATGAGACATCTATAATGAAAACTGAATTTTTAAGAAGTGTATACTCTGAAACTATTATACAGAAAAATATTGATATGATAGTTGAGGGTAGGAAAACAAGCTATAAACCAATATTTTTAGAGGAGAATATAGATGCAGATAATGGTAATTTAGTGCCTACTAATAAAAAGAAGGACACTACATTTAGATATATAACAACTTTTTCAGGTTATTCTAATCAAATTAGTAACATAATATATAAAAATTGGCCTATACTTATGGCTATGCCAGAGTTAAGTGTTATAGTAGGATCCAAACCTAGTTTTGCCTATAGAAATAACCAATGCATGAAAAACATGTTGTGTTATAAAGACTTTGACATAAGGCACAATGTTGGTTATAGTAGTAAAGGGACCTACAAATGCTATAACTGCACTTGTTGTGCTGACATTCTTGAAGGGGATAATACTTTTATACACCCCACAACACATAAGAAGTTTTATTTTCATGTCAATGCTAATTGTAATACTACAAAAATTATCTACCTTGCCACTTGTGTGAATTGTCAAGCATTTTATGTAGGGAAGACTATACGGAGGTTGAAAGACCGTATAATTGAACATAGGTCTGAAATAAACAGACAAATACAGACTAATGCCCTATATAAGCATATACATGAGTTCAATACACATACTTTTAGATTCAGATGTATAGATGCAATACAAGTGGGTATGAGGGGGGTGATATAAATAACCTTGTAGAAACAAGAGAACTAGAGTGGATAATAAGACTACAAGCTGAAAACCCACCAGGATTAAATAACACTACTAGTATAAAACCAATACTAGTTAAACGCCAATTAAATAACTTATAAAATACTATTAAAATATATTATGTGTAATACATTATTTGTACATATTTTCATGTTTTAAACATTTCCCTTTTAAATAACTTTTAAAAAAAGTTCATTGGCTGGTTGATCATGTGATTTTAATTGTTCCTGTATTTAAATGATGTAAATTTGTATATTGTATAATGCTGATGAAGGGTTGAGAACCTGAAAGCTTCATTAAAGTTCTGTGTTTCTGTGACCACTGTTGTTCTTAGATACTACAGGGTCCCTGACTCACATTAATTTTTATTTAGAAACCCTGCTGCTGATCCTGAAACTATTTTACAGGGTCCAAAGGGAGTTAAGGCCTCGACAGCAAAAAATCCTACCCCCTCTGACAGAGTTTCAAGGGCACTGGACAGATGGGGAAAAAGGTTTATACATCTGCAACCTTGGCAATCAGGGCCTTAAATTGTCAGTTTCATATGCTTAAGTACCAACAACATGTTATGGGATTGCTGAAACAGAAAATGATGTTGATTTCAGAATGTGCAGAAAATAAAGAATTGCAGGAATTATTGCATGCAGTTGAACAAGTAGGAAAGCATACTTTGCAATGTGGGTTTGATTCCTTAGAGGCCTCCTGCAGGGCCGCAGTTACTGGATCTGTGATTAAGAGACATGCCTGGTTAAAGGAACACAATTTGCCTGATCATGTTAAAGCTAAACTGCTAGATGCACCTTTACAGCATGATTTTGTGTTTGGTATTAAGGCAGAAGGGTTTTAAAGAAAATGGAAGACAAAGCTAAGTCTATGCAAACTGTTAAAGACTTTTTGCAAGTGCAGCCACCAAGATTCAGTAGACACTGGCCTACAAAAAATTGGTCCTTTCCTGTGTCAGGCGGAGCTCAAAGGGGCAAATCCAGACACCCTAAGGGTTCCAGATACCAGGAGCAAGATTCATACAGGTCAAAGCAATGGGGCGCTTCTACCTCCAAATCTGGAGGAAATAAAGCGCAAACCTACAGAAAGCAATCCCAATGACTTCCCTCTGCCTATACCAAGCACTTACCTTTTGGCAGCACCCGTAGGGGGAAAATTAGCACTTTTTGCTCAGAATTGGCAGTTAATAACCCAGGACAAATGGGTAATAAACATCATATCACAGGGATACAGATTCCATTTCCACACTCTGCCAATGGCAAATGGTTGGCCAGATCTGCCAAAAAATCAATGGGCAGAGGCACAGAAACAGGTTACATCCCTCATGGATATGGGGCCATTCAGACAGTACCAGGACAGGAAAAAGGACAAGGTTTTTACTCAAGACTGTTCTTGGTACCCAGAAAGGACAAGGCCTGGCGGCCAATACTGGATTTATAGATTTTGACCACATACCCGGATATTCCAAAATTCAAAATGCTGACTTTGTAGCAGCTTCTGCCCATGCTGGGCAAGAATGCTTGGCTGGTGACATTAGACCTAAAAGAGGCATACCTGCATGTCCCAATAAGACTATCGTGCAGAAGATACCTCAGATTCAAGGCTGGCTTGATGCATTACCAATTCTCTGCACTGCCCTTTGGCTTATCTACTGCACCCAGGGTCTTTAAAAAGTGCCTGGCACCAGTAATTGCATTTTGCAGACAAAGAAGTATACAAATATATCCTTACTTAGACGACTGTCTCTTTCAAGCAGAGAACAAGGACATTCTTCTTCGACATCTGGTGTTTGTGAAAAGGCTTCTAACATGCCTAGGGTACACAAAAAAACGAAAAGAAATCACAACTGGTACCCTCTCAAAAGATAACATTCCTGGGTCCAAGCTTGAATACAACTGCCCAGATGGCTTACCTCACGCCAGACAAGCAAAGGCAACTGACTACTTACTTTAAACTGATGGCATCAAAGACCCAGTTATCTGCAAGACAAATTCTGCAGGCTCTGGGCTTCATGGCATCCTGCATCCTACTGATTCCATATGCAAGACTGCGTATGAGGAAACTTCAGTGGTACCTGAAAAGTTTATGGAGTCAACATTCTCACAGTCTGAAGCAATGATTCCTCTCATACCCTGCCTACAACAGGAGTTTCTATGGTGGGCAAAGGCATATCACCAAAATATGGGACGGCCCTTCACTCTCCCCCCTGCCAGCCAAACCTTAACAACAGACGCATTGGATTATGCCTGGTGTGCCCACATGGCAGGAAGATGCATTCAGGGCATATGGAACCCAAAACAAATGCATCTGCATATCAACCAGAAAGAGATGCTAGCTGTTCAAAATGCCCTAACAGCCTTCAAGGACTTACTTCATCCAGGACAACTACTGATAAAGACGGACAACACCACAGTCATGTGGTATATAAACAAGCAAGGAGGCATACACTCATACCCCCTTTGCAGATTAGCCATGGCACTGTGGGACATAGCTTTGACCTACCAAATACATCTTCAAGCTCAATTCCTGCCAGGAAAACAAAATACTTTGGCAGATGATTTAAGCAGACACCTTATGGATCCTCACAAGTGGAAACTAAATCCACAAGTCTTCAGCATGATAACACAGAAATGGGGGAGCCCAGACATAGATCTATTTGCCTTCCCTCAAAATTATCAATTGAAAATATTCTGCACAAGGACTTATCACAGACAAGCATGGAAAGTGGACGCCCTATCCTTCAGTTGGAAAAACCTATCAGTTTGCGCCTTTCTTCCTCTGCCTCTTCTCCCCAAGGTCCTCCTAAAAGTCATACAAGAGAAACCAAAGATGATACTAATTGCCCCGGACTGGCCCCGCCAGTACTGGTACCCAATCCTAAGAAACTTGTCTCAATACCCAGCTTGGACCTTACCTCAAAGACCTCAACTACTGTCCCAGCAAAACAATCAGATCCTGCACAATCAACTACAGACACTGAACCTGGCAGCATGGCTGATCATGTAGTTATACAAACAACACCTCTCAGTAAAGCTGTGATGGATGTCATTTTGGAAGCCAGAAGGCCTGGTACTAGAAAATTTTATGCTGACAAATGGAACATATTCTGTGCTTCTAATCAAGCACAAGGAACTGATACAGCAGAACCAAATATTCCTCAGATATTACAATACTTAACTGAGATGCGTGACAAAGGCCTATCTTTCTCATCAATCAAAATTCATGCCTCTGCCATTTCGGCTCATTACAATACAGAGCCACCGATCTTTTCTCATCCTTTACTAAAGCAGTATCTTAGAGGAGCCAAAAATTTAAGGCCTCCTAGAAGATCACCATTACCTGCATGGGACCTCAATTATGTGTTGGAAAAGCTCACCCTGCCTCCATTTGAACCAGCTGCAATCGCTGATATAAAGTTCTTATCACGGAAAACAGCTCTGCTGCTAGCAATTACTTCAGCAAGAAGAGTTTCAGAGCTACAGGCCCTCATGGCTGTAGAGCCTTTTATAATATTTTACCTAGACAGGGTGTCTCTGAGAACAAATCCTACTTTTATGCCTAAGGTGGTTTCCAGTGTAGCTCTTAACCAAACAATTCATCTGCCAACTTTTTATCCAAATCCGCAGAACAAAGGGGTGAGAATTCTGCATTCCTTGGATTTACAGAGACAGCTAAGATTCTACTTGAGCAGGACTAAAGCTGTAAGAAAAACTGAGCAATTACTAGTGTCATATGCTGCAGGATCAGAAGGAAAGGCTATTACAAAGCAGACAATTTCAAAGTGGATAAGCCACTGCATCTGTTTCTGCTACTTACATCATGGTAAACCTGTGCCCAAGGGCATTAGGTCTCATTCCACCAGAGCTGCAGCTACTTCAGCAGCCTTTCTCAGAGGAGTCGCAACCAAAGACATTCTAGAGGCTACTACTTGGAGTTCTGTTCACACCTTTACAAAGCATTATTATTTGCCTCTCTACTCTAAGTCCAGGGCAGGCTTTGCCACTGCAGTGCTGCAGGGCCTTATAGCCGCACCTAATGCTGTCTAGATCCAGCCTCCCAACCATAGCTTTGGGATTCTACCCAAATGTAATGACTGCAACAGTGAAACATGAAGAACATACTACAGTTATGTACACTTACCATAAATGTAGATGTTCGAGTGTATTCACTGTTGCAGTCCAGGTTACCCTCCCGCCATGCCCCTGTCATTCTGGAGTTTATCTTTCCTTCTCTATCTTCTACAACCTATGTGGTGTATTTGCTTGTAGATGAAGGTAAAGTTTATATTGATGCATGTATATATAAATATATATATATATTTTTGCTACCTTTTTGGGGACACCTGACATTGGGGACAAGAAAAACTAAAGAAAATGGCATCGGCTGCATGTTTTATACCCCTGACGACCTGACGTCATGGAAGAGAAGACAGCAACTGACGCAGGACCCAAGACTTTGGAATTCAGGCCGACTGAGGGCAACCTGCCAGCAGATTACCCCAAATGTAATGACTGCAGCAGTGAATACACTCGAACATCTACATTTATGGTAAGTGTACACAACTGTACTTTCCTTATTAGATGTTATATAATAACAATGGCTTGATGTTTTGAAGGTTTTACCCATCATTTTTTTTTTGGCATTCAAGGTGGGAGTCTATCTACTATGTATATATTTCTACACAGGGGTGGCTCGTGATATAGGACTGCAGGACTGCAGCCCCCCCGTCCTGCAGCCCCCACCTGTACAATAAAATTGAAAAAATAAAATTAAAAAAAAAAATTCACGGACTTCATGCCTGCGTGCATGGTTCTTGAGAACTCCATGCACGCATGCGTGCTCATTCCAGAACTCCAGACTGCTCTGTTAGGCAGTCTGGATAGGAAAGGTAGGAAACTCTGCCCTTCCAGTCCAGCGGTGATGACTGCACAGACCAAAAGGTCACCAGACTGCATCACCCACAGGATGGAGGCTCCAGCCTACTCTCATGGGACTAGCCATCTCTCATAGGAGACCCATGCACAGGCAGCCATTTTGTGAGGGAGACCTATGCACAGGCCAGGGGATTCATAGATCAGCAGCCATTTTGTGGACTTAGCTGCAGAGGATCAGTGGCTGTTTTGTGGACTTAGCTGCAGAGGATTTGCATTTTGTGGAGGACTCTGTGTGTGTGTGTGTGTGTGTGTGTGTGTGTGTGTGTGTGTGTGTGTGTGTGTGGCTGTTTTGTGGACTTAGCTGCAGAGGATTTGCATTTTGTGGAGGACTGTGTGTGTATGTGTGTGTGTGTGTGTGTGTGTGTGTGTGTGTGTGTGTGTGTGTGTGTGTGTGTGTGTGTGTGTGTGTGTGTGTGTGTGTGAAATGCCCCATTTGCTACATGGTGATGGGTAGAGAGAATAAGGCTTGAACTCTGTACCTTGAGCCCAGGTGGCAGGAGCCTGAATTCCCTACCCACCACCATTTGTAAAAACATTGCAGATTTTTCCCTCATACTTGTTCAATTCCTCATAAAATCTGTGGTTTCTGTATTTGTGTCCTTGCAAAGCTGGTAGTGCATTGATGCAGTGGTAACATTGTTGCCTGACAGCTACAGGTTCTCTGGTTTGATTCTTGGCTGGGGTGTTTTACCTTTTCTGTGGAGTCTGTATGCCCTCTCTGTATTTGTTTCCTCTAGTGTCCTCCCATTTTACAAAGACGTGTCTGTCTGGAGTGTTTCTCCCTGGGCCTCTGCTAAAAATTAGCTTTTGTTCCAAGTCAGACTTTCCTGGTTAAAAAATGTTAAAAATGACATGCATTTGAATATCAGACTTCATATTCTTCAGAAAGTGCATGGTAACGCAAAAGCTTTGATTCTAGCAATTTTCTAAGTGTATAAGATGGATATAGGTTCATAGGTTGGTACTAAGCTGTCGGCCCTACGGCCTATGCAAGCCTAGCCATAACAATTCCCTGGATATTTCTTTCCACAATATGTACCTCTCCAGGCCCCTGTCTGGCAGGGTGACTGACATGATCCCCGGGGTGAATTTCCTATCGCCCATCCAATCATTAAGGTTCCTTTTGAAGATGGCCAATGAGGCGCTTTGCTTGATATGTATGGGCAGTCTATTCCAGAGTATGGGGAGTCTCTGGGTCAGGAACCTATCCCTCCAGCATGTTTTGTTCACTGTGATGACATGGTTTAGATCCCTGGTGCGTGTGGCTCTGAGGGATTGGGATTTATTTAAGTGGAGCATGTCCAACAGCTCAGGGTTTGACATGGCCTTGTATGTTAAGCAGAGATTGCCTCAGAGTAGACGATATGCCACAGAGTATAGCTGGCGTTTTTTTAGACGGCCAGTATATGGCATCTGCTTTAGGCCTGTGATTCTTTTAGTGAGGTATTTCTGTGGCATTTCCAGCTGTTGCAGATGTCTTGTGAGGTACATACCAAACAGGGCATTATACTCTATAATGGGTCTAATGAGGGATGAGTACAGTGGGACAATGACCTCCTTTTTTCTATTTGATATTTGAAATTTGTCCCTATTTTTGGGATTGTATTCCCCCATTATTGGCTTCATCCAGATTTTTTGTGCTAAGGTTGAGAGCTATGGTAAGAACTGAATTCACTGAATATGTTTGGGGGCTATATTCCCCCATTACTGGCTTTGTCCGGGTGTTTTCTTTGCTAAGAGATTGAGAGCTATGGTGAGAACTGAATTCACTGAATGTTTGGGGGCTGCATTCACCCATTATTGGCTTTGTTCAGGTGTTTTGTGCTAAGAGGTTGATAGCTCTGCTATGGTGAGAACTGAATTCACTAAATGGTAGCCATTTAAGTTTCCATCTTCCTCTTTCACAGAACAGCTGATTTGGCATAGTGGTATGTTTCTCTGACTGTTTTGCACAAGGTCCTGGGTTTAAGGCTTGGCAGTGAAATGTATGGTGGTAACACAGCATTTTATTCTAGCAACTTTCCAACATTATACAAGCAATGTTTAAAATGTGTCCCTGTTTTTTGGGCTTTTGCCCCCCCCCCCCCCACAATAAACTTTGTCTTTTTCCAGATTTCTTTCTGCTGCAAAGTTCAGAGATAAAGCTAAGTGAGTAGATTTTACAAGGAGCTGAGAGCTGCAGGGGAGCAAAAGTTTAGTGCTGCTTATGCTGAGTCTGCTTGCCTTGTTAATAGCACAACAGGTAGTATACTTGCTTTTGATGCAGAAGGCTGTGGGTTCTACTCCCACAGTAGATAGATGCATTGCTGATACTGTACTTTGCAAAGAGGGTGGATGCTGCACTCCTTTTTGGCGAAGATACCTAGTAACCATGAACCTGTTATCAGTTTGCCATCCATTCCCTATTGCAATATTGCTAGCTTATCATTTTTTTAGTGTAAGATAGGCAATTTATTCCTCAAGGGTAATGGGCACTTTATTTGCAGATGAAACAATGACATACAAAGTTGTTTGCTAGCAGCAGCCAGTTACAGATCTCTTTAATGTGGAATTATTTAGATGACTTTTACTTCAGAGATTGTGCATATGTACTGATACTGGTGGACTGTAGAAGTTTGAGTAGACTTTTATGATGGAAATGTTCTGAATTGGGCAGTTTTGTCATTACTGGTGCATGCATTTTGTTTCATTGTTTACTGGAAAAATTTCAAAACAAATTTAAAACACCCTCTGTACTGTATTGTACAAGGAATATAATTTAATACAATCAGGATGGTGTATGAAAGAGCATGTGTATGTTTCGTGTGCAAGGGGCCTGTGATTTGAAAAAAGCCCAAACCCAAAGTTAATATGCCACTGGCAAAATGTATTTTCTTTGAATGTGGGTTTCAATGCTGTTTCAGTGAATGTGAGTTTTCAAGGGCAGAGAAGTTTTAATGCTAAGTCTGTTTTCATTGTGAGACTGCATTGCTTTGTTTAGCAGATATGATATCTATTAGTGTTTGCACTGTAAAATGCAAAATAAAACTTTCAAATGAAGTCCAAATCATCGCAGAAGTAAAGCAGTATGCACATTAGTGTTTATGGTTTTTGTTTTTTGTCTTTTCCCGGTTAGTGTTTATGGTAAATGGGATGAAATAGCCAAGTAATGGTTCATTGGAATGGCTGTAAGGGGAGAAGCTCCATTTGACCATGATTTTGTGCGGGAGGGAAGGACAGCAAAGTCAGACAGCCCCGGCTGAACTATACCTCTCAACTGTCCAGATTTTTGCAGAATGAAGAGATTTTTGCTTCTTATTTTTGTTTTGTTCCTCATAAAATTTGTGGTTTTCTGTCAAATCATTTAGGAATGAAGTCACTAAATAATGACAGACACTGAGTTTCAGACTTCATAACCTTCAGAAAAATGCATGCTAAAGCAAGACCTGTTATTCTATCAACTGTTTCAGTTTATACAAGAGCAATTTTAGTACTGTTTATATGTTCCCCCAGTATATTTGGCCTTGTCCAGATTTCCTGCATTAACAGGTTGAGAGGTACGTGCAAATAAATTGCTTTATAGAATTAGTTATATCCAAACCTCTCAACTGTACCCGATTTTGGCTCAAAATTTTGCTCTTCCCCTAATAATCTCTCCACAAAATGGCAATTTTGGAAGAAAACATGGAGGGTTTACAATTAATAAATAACTGTAATAATCAGTTATAGATTGCTTTTATTTCAGAAATGCATGTAGATTCTTTTATTTTGTCAGCTGCTCAAGTTAGCAGTACTAATATTAAAAAGTGTCCCTTCTTTGCAGGTTCCCAGCTGTATTGTGTGGCTATTTTATATTTTTGAATCACATTTTTGGTCCATTTTTCATAAAATTTTGTTTTTTGGCAAATTAGTGGCAAATCATTAAAGACTGAAGTTAGAAAATAATGACAGACATTTCAGTTTCAGATTTCATACCCTTCAGAAAATTCATACCAATGCAAGACCTACTATTCTATTATATTTCTAAGTTTATAAGAGCAATATTTAAAAATTGTCCTTATTTTTGCGCCTTTGTCCCACTTCTATGTATAACTTTGTCCAGATTTCTTGCTCTGAGGTTGAGAGGTATGAGAAATGATTCTGATGAAATCTACACTGGGCAGATGAAAGCGCTCAACCATCTTATTGTGTTTTAATAAAGAAGTTAATTGTAAAACTATTGTGGACCGTGGTTTCGTCCTGGGAACTGTACTTGGTTCTGTGTTGTTCCTTTTCAAGGTATGAGAAATGTGTCAGGGTCATCGCAGTCAGCCAGAGACATTTCAAATTGTGACATACTTGTTGCACCCCACTCCCCCATGTAGTGACTCTGGATGTGTCCAAGCAAGGCACAGAACAGTTATGCAGTGTAAATGTGCAGACTATCCCCCATCCAAGTACTACAATGGCTTTTCATCTGTCCTTGATTTTGCAGAATGTTCTGGTTTCTGTCATATTTTTATACTGTTGATTTATGCTTATTATTCAGAAAGTGCCTGTTGCTCTGTGTTTAAGCAGCAATGCTTTAATGACCATCTGGTTAGCTTGTCTGAGATTGTAAGATGCAAGTAAGTTTTAATAAGCATACTGTTAATGAATTGCCAACATTGAAAGCCTTTCTGTTGTTGCCATGCAGAGAATACTTACATAACTAGATAACATATAAGCCTTGGGTATTGAAATGCATATGACAGTATTTGTAATAAAGGACATGATTACATTATTTTAAGAGCTCATTACAGGCTTTACCTGCAAACTAAACAGAATGCCAGTCTATCGTGTGTGGTCCACATCCTGTGCAGTAATCCTTTAAGCAATGTATGTTGAGCTTGTTTCCTGTTTGCTTTTCATTTTTTACTTTGATCATATTTTCCCCATGAAACAAGTAGATAGTTGTTGTCAGGCAGCAGGTCTTTTTTGGATAAGAAACATTTTTACAAGTGGGGGTATCACAGAGATTGCTACTTTCAGCATGTTACTTGGTACTTTAATAAAGCTGAATATAAATTATAATTAGAATTGGAGTGCAAGGAGAAGTGGTTTGAGTTGAGTGCTGCTTGTTTTTCTTATACTTGATTTTGACTAGCATTCCAGTAATGTATTTAAAAAGTAATTTATTTTTTCATGTCTCACAACCATTTTGTTTCCATCTAGATATTAAGTAAGCTGTCATGCAGCCAATGGATTGAAATATTTTTTTCTTCTACACTTTCCTTTTTTCTTGATTGGACTCTCATAATGATGGCTTGGCACCCAGGGCAGCGTATTTAATTAAAGTTACAGTTTTTGTGGTTTTGATAATAGCTCCTCCCCTTTCTATTTGGCCACACCCATTCCCTTTGACCACACCCATTCAGCTGTCTCCTGCAGCCCCCCTTTGATTTGAAGTCACCAGCCACCACTGTTTCTACATGTATATATTTCAGTCTGCAGTAATAAACTACAAGTCAAGTTGAACGTGGCTGTGTTTCATTCAGATTACTGCAACTAAGGAATAAAAATCCTGAAAAAGAGAGCATCTGACAGTTTACTAAATTGGGTGCCTACACTTACATTTAGCTGGAAATCAACAGCCTTCAAATAGAAACATTTTACTAAAGCCTAGCCAATTTATTTTAGGTCCTGTCAGGTCCCAAGGATCATGTAACAGTGCTTCTTGTCCCGTGCTCAGACTTCTGTATCACATTGCTGTATTGCTGCTCCCTCTCTCACTTGGTTTCATGTTATTAACCAGCAACAACAGTTCTTACACATGTTTCACTGTGTATGCAACAGGACTGCACAACTCATGACCTTTCATAGTTCTAGATCTAATTTACAGATTTACAGAAGTTAGGATTCTTACACCAAACCAACTAATCCACAATCCATCTGGTACTGTAGCTAAGACAAATGAGAAACTCTCAGTATGAACTTCTCATTACTTTCAGGGGGCAATCCATCCCACACTAAAGCATGCAATGGCTTTACCTCAACAATTCTGCAGGTCTTGGTGGTGATAAAACTTTGTTGCCTGAAAACCCTTGCATAAATTAGTTGATGAGTCATGACAAGTAGTTGCAACATTAGCAGCAGTGAAAGAACAGAAAAAAATGTTACTGGAGAAATACCTTGCTTACCAGTTTCTGTCTGAAAGCAAACACTATTACCCAGCATGGCACATGTTCATTATTGGTGGGTGTAACTTTCTGGGAGAACGGAATAAACAAAAACACTTTTTCATTGAATAACTCACAGCTGGATCTTGCCCCAAAAGCTTTAACTATTTATTTATTTTATTTTGTATTCATTTATTTTGTCTGTTTATTTTTAACATGCCACTTGCTGGCACCCATGACCACCTGTGCTGGAGCCCTGTTGGGCTTGCAGTTCATATGGCTTTGAGTATTGAAGTTTATTTGATGGAAAACTCTGTTCCTAATAGCCATCATTTCAGGGTAACGAATATTAGAGCTTCGAACCTTTATGTCCTAGGAACCATGTCTGGTCATCCATAAGACTAGGTGTCGTTCAAGAAGAGCACACACTTTCTTCAAACCAGGTTTTGGAGCTGTCCTTCAGCCAGTATATTAAGCAGCCTACTTTCTTTGTGGTGGCAGCAATCAAGCGAGAGAGAGAGGGTGGGGCCTCCATATCCTGGAAATTCAAAGGAAGATGAGGCGTTACCCAAACTGAGTGTGTGAGTTTAGGAAGATCATTTGTTCCACATCTTTGCTACAAGAAGGTAGGGGAATGTTCTTTATGAGCAGACACTTTCCCATGGATTGTCAGATGCATTTTTTTTTCAGCAGGTGGCTTATCACTCATTGGCAACTGCTGTGGTCAGACCTTACTCCGTAAGCGGAATTGCTGTGTCAACCACTTGTTTCAAGAACGTCTTCAATGCAGACACCACTGCCATGGCCATTTGGTCTTAAGTGCAAACCTTCACCATTGCTTTTTCATCCTGTAATCAGGAGTATCTGACTAAACTTGAAGTCCTTGTTCCAGGACTTGGCTGTCAGAGTTCTATACTTATTTGAGCCCTTGGATAATCTTACCTTGGTGGTAACTGCTTCAGATTCAGCCCAACCAAAGACCCTCCTTGAAAGGTCCTAGATGTTAGATGTAACAGAAATGCTGTTAGAGTATCAGTTAATCTACATGAGAACCCTCTTCATTGATAAGGAATACCCTCTTTCCACCAGGTGAATTTTTGTCTCTTTTGCCAGCTACAGTAATTGCAATTCCTTGTACATCAGGCAGATGTTTATTTATTGGTTAATTAATAATGTCCATTTCAATTCTTCATTGTTATTTTTTGAATTTCAGAAAAGTGCTCACTACTGAAATGGGCAAACTGGTGATTTTGATGATGGGTACCTTTAGGAAACCAGCACATTTCATCACAGCTTGCTTTGGTATGGGTCAGCAGACATCAATGAATACAGAATTTTACAGGCCAAAGAGACAAATTCTCATTGGGAAATGTACAACTAAAATGTATCTATCAAGGAGAGCTATGTTGTAGTCAACTGATATAGTATGAATGTGTATGTGACATTCTGTACTGTTTTTTTTAATTTTATTTTCATGTTCAAACTATGGTTCTTATGACAGGGCTCCATGTCATTTTTATTTATTTATTTTTTTCTTGTAATTATTTTGACAACCACCCCCTATGGCCATCAAACCTACTGATCCATAGGATACGCTCCCTGCCCCATTGTTGCAGACAGCTAAGAGAAGGGGGAAAAGCAGGGGAATTTGATCATCATCCTGTGTGAGGCTAAGATGTTTACTCTGATGTTGTTTTACACTTCCTCTTATTGTGTGGCAAGCTCAGCTCACTGAAGTGCCTGCTACACAAAGCATACGGATATGCATTTCCGCATACCCACAATGCCTTGCTAAAACTGCTTGTCATGGCTTATGTATGGAGTCTATTTCTAGAACTTGTCCCACATAGCACTCTTATACAAGGGCAAAAGCAACACCATCCCACAAAATGGATGAGTTGGCAATGGCTTCTCTCTTTCACCCCAACAGGCTGACTCCAACAATGTCCAGACTGGTAATCAGACCTGGGAAAATACGGGCTACAGTCACGTCTCCATTACTGTGACCACAGAGCTAGCACATAGGACTCTGTGTCAGGATGTTTTTGTTACAACTTCCCAAGCTGATAACTGTTTGCAGAAATATTCATGTGAATATCCTGTTGACTGATATGACCATAATGAACGTATCTAATTTATTTAACAACTTATTACGGTAAATATTCATGAGGATTTCACTTCTAAGATACATTTCCTTCACTGTGCTATTCTCTCATGTAAATATATACTTTCAGAGGTTGCACAGGATGTCTGTGGCTTTAGTATGTTTTTGTTGCAAACTCGTATGTTGATTTCAACACTTTTTCAGTAAGCCCCTCAGCAACTTAGTGAACAGAGTAGGCCTTCAGCCTTGCTTTGCTAGATATGATGCTGCTTGTATGTGTGAAAAGGGGATGACACAGACAGTCTTTGGATAGTAACTGATGGGAAAACTTCCCTGGGATGTAGTCATGACAGAGGATATTCCATATCTGTAATATGCTGTTTTCTAAGTCTTTTTTAGCAGCTCTGGTGCATCTCATTTCTTTATTACCTTTATCACTCTAACCACTTCCTTTCAAAACTGTAGCAGTTTCCTTTCCCTCATTTGCTTGTCAAATGCATTGAGGTTTGCACTTTGTTTAAATACATCCCATTGCTTTTCTCGTACTTATCAGTTTTCCATCATTGCCAGGACATGTTCAGTAAAGTCAAATAATATACCACCAGTCGGTGTAGTGCATCACAAAATTTCATTTGTGCCAAGTTATATTAGATCACCGAACACTTAGGTAAGCGAACGTGATTAATCGACCCCATATAAGCGAAAGTTTACAAAACCGAACTGTCAGAACAGCCGCTTCAATATTTTGCAGTTTCGGTTTTGTCAGTTCGACCAAGACGCATTAGAAAACATGCGTCTTCGGTCTGCTGATAGGAACCCATTATAGGTATTCATATTTTATTTATTTATTTATTTGACATTTGTTGACCAGGAAAGTTCGACTGAGCTAGAGCCCTTTTTCAGTGGAGGCCCAGGGAGAAAAGCTCTACAGAGAAACAAAAAGGTTACAAAAATAGCATTAATGAAAACAATACAGAGAATGTAGACTTTGGTACTCAAGTAGATTACACAAGTATATCAACAGAAGTTAATGCACACAAGAACAGAGAGGTGTCTCTGATAGCAACATTGATTAAAAGATGTGATAAAGTAATAAACAAGGTGGTAAGATAGATATCTCAGGGTTAGGGTGGACAAAAAGAGACAGAAGCAGGTTAGTCGTAGAAGTTGATGGAGCAGTTATGAACAGGTTGAGATAGTGATTGGGAGAGTGAGAGGGAGCCAGCAGTGATTTCATTTCAGAATACTCTGTTCCTGCAAAAAGTCACACATTTGATGCAGGTCCTGGTAAACTTGATCATTTTGAAATCTGGGAGTTTCTTGTTTGTGTCAAGTGATTCTTTGACTGTACTCATACTAAATTTTGGGTGCCTACACAAGCACTGATTTCCTTAATTCTGCCCCACTGGTATCCTCTTGTTCTAAAATGTTGTCTTTCCCGAAGGGTAATATACTAGGTGTGACAGCATTATTTGCAATGAAAAAAGGGCATGTGTCATGCTTGTAGGCTTTTTCCTTCACTATCTTATCCTCTATAACTAGACAACAAACCTCTAATTAATGGCTGTTTTCAATATATTATGCTGTTTTAAGCCTGCTGTATAGCCTTCAGGAATGGTCGTAGACCCTGCAGTACTTCAGGCATAGCCACTGCCTTCATAATAATCCAGATTTGTTGCAAAATGAACTTGTGCAAGCCATCTACCAGCATCTGTGTAGCTCATTCATTTACTGGCTCAGGGTTTATTTTGTTACAGAACTTGGATAGAGGGGATCATAGTTGAGCTTCTTGCAAGGACTTTGCCACCTAGCAACAGCAAAAACAAAAACCATTTCTACACAAGTCTTATTAAGAAGACCAAGCATGTATACTATGCAGAGATAATTCATTTATTATTTCTTTCTTTCATTTTTTCATGCATGCGTTCAGCCATGGTAGAATGTTGACCCACCTGGACCATTTTGGAATATAAATCCTTAACCTGCACGAATCACCTTATTACAACATGATGTGTTTTTTTCTCTATGAGCCTGAATTATTGCATCCACTGCCAACTGCAGTTTCAGCTTTAAGGTATTTTGTAACAAAACCCCTTTTACAAAGGTCACAAGAAAAATAAATAAGAGAACACATTAAACATATGAAAAATCAAACAAATAAAACCGGAATAGTAATAAACACTGCAGACGAAATGAACAGCAAAAAAGTAAAAAAATTCAAATACAAATGCTAAATTCATTCCACATTCATGCATCTATCCATCCACAGCCCCCGTTTTCCCATTTTTGCATATGGGTCAGGGAGTCACAAGAACAGTGACAATCGTCTAGAGCCAATGGTTCACACTACAGGGTGGCTAGCCCTGCCATGTTTGTTTTTTCATACCACACATTAACTTGCACACTCACATGTATGGCCAATTGAGTGTGTCCAGTCCACCTACTGCATGTCTTTGGAATGTGGGAGAAAACCGATGCACCCAGAGAAGACCCACATTATCACAGAGAAAACATGCAAACTTGCAAGGAAAGCACCACAGTTAAAAATTGAACCCGAGAATCTTTTGCTTTGAGGTGGCAACACTACCAGTGGCGCCACTGTGCCACCCCCAATCATCCCACACTTTCAAAAGACATTTCAAAATAAAAAGATTTTAAGCAACCTATAGAAGTCAGTTGAAGAACATTCCTAAGGAAAATGAGGCAATAAATTCCACAGGTGAAGAGTCTAAAAGGCAAAAATACAAATATCCGATGTTTCAAGGTGTGTATCGGGAATGGCCAGTAGTCCCTTGGCTGCTCAGCAACCACTAGTCTGAGTCCATCAGTTTCAGAGTCCCAAGAATGATTTCTCCACTGGCAGACTTTTCTTCCCACACAATTCAATATATACACTAAAATAAGAATTCAACCCAAATAGCTTCATAAGTAGGTACTAGGCTAGCTGCTCATGTGGGCCATTTTAAGCCCAGTCAATTGCCCTTTTTATGCTTGAATTAACCTGTCACATTTGGTTAGAGATTGGCCTTACCCATCCCATGGTAAATATATTACTGCTGATGAGTGTAACTGGGATCATACTATAGATAATTTGAGGAGACACATGCATGGGATAAAGCATTTAGGAGCTGCCTCTGTCCATTAGCAGTACAGGGAGCAGTCCTGGGGTAAATCTTCGGTTTCCCATCCTTAGATCCAAGTTGTATTTCAATATGGACATGAATTAACTTTGTTTTATGTGGATGGGAAGTCTGTCCCAGAGCAGCAGTATGACCTGCAAGACATACCTGTCCCTTCAAACTGTGATGTTGATGTTGCAGAAGAGGTTTAGATCCTTAAACTGAGTATTTCTGATGGCATTTGACTTGATGATGTGCAGTAAACTGTGTAGTAAATCCATCAGTACTGAGTTAGAGGATACCTTGATTGTCAAACAGGTCAGCTCTTAGCAGTCTGTAGGATACCAAGTATAGTGTCAGGACTTTGAATCAGTCCATTTAGGACATGTTGTTTAGGTTTTGTATCCTTTTAGTAACGTACCTCTGTGTGTGTTCCAGTTGCTGCATGTGCCTGGTCAGATACATGCCAAAGGATGCATTACATTCAATGACTGGTCTAATAAGAGATGAGTAAAGGGGGACAATGACATCCATACAGCTAGGCACAATCCCTTTCTTTACAAGTTGTGCAATACAGAAAGACTTTCTTACAACAATGGACACATGTTGGTCAGAAGTTAAGTCACTCTCCACATAAGTTCCCAAATCCCAAACAACGGTGTTAATTCTTAGGGGCATATGTCAATGTGGTAGTTCCATGGGATAGATGACTTCCCAAAGGATACAATACTGCATTTTTTTGGAATTCATTTTCAGTCCACAATTTTGACACCAGCTATTTATTTGGGGCAAAACTTTCTGCAGGGTAGCTAAGTCATTTGGGGATTCAGTGACCACCAGAGTTCTTTATTATTGGGTTTTACTTCAGAAATGTAGATGTCAAAAAAGGAGAGGTCTCAGCACAGAACCCTGGAGGACTTCACTGGTGACTGGTCTCTTTGTGGGGGTAACTTCCCCTATTTTGATTCCTTACATCCTATCTGTGAGCGAGTTGGCATAGTGGTTTATTTCACATTTATTTAGCTTTTCTACTATGCCTGAGTGGAAACTGTGCCAAAAGCTTTGGCCAGGTTTAGGTGTACGGTGTGCACCATTTTGCCTTCATCCATTGCTTTGACGAACTTTTCAAAAACCTTTACCAGGTTGAGTAAGCATGACCTGCCATTGACGAATCCAAACCAAGACAGGTCCAGTGTTTGGAGGTTCCCTATGTCCTGATTGATTGGTTCCATAAATTTTCCCATGGCTTTGCATATGAGGCTGGTCATACTTATGAGTCTGTAATTGCCTGGGTCTGCGGAAGGTCCACCTTTATGCAGAGGAATGATTATAGCTGTTCTCCATTCAGTTGGTACAAAACCTGTATGGAGGCTGAGATTGAACAGTGTTGTTAGGCGTGTGGCTAAATCATGTTTCATGCTGCTTAAGATGCATCATAGGATTATTGGAGGTTACTAGGCTAATGTCCCTGTGGGCCTTAAAAGCCTAGCCAAGAGTTTATACCCAAAAAAGAAATCTCAGTTAGCACCCATCACCCCTGTCAATGAGGGGCAAAGGTGGAACCCCTGGGACAAATTTGCGGTTTCCCATACACTCATCAAGGTTGTGCTTGAAGAGGGTCAGCGACATACTCTGTTTGACATGTATGGGAAGTCTATTCCAGAGACGGGGCAGCTTCTGGGAGACAAACCTGTATCTCCAGCAGGTTTTGTTGATGTATATTAGATTTATGCCTATCGAGCGGGTAATGCGCAAGGAGTTAGACTTACGGATATGGAGCATCTCTAGTAGGGCAGGGACCGATATTGCCTTGTAGGCGAGACACAGATCACCTCTGAACAATCTGTATGATACCAAGTAAAGTGATAGTGATATGAGCCTGTCCACATAGGACAGGTGTTGGAGGCCATGGATTCTCTTTGTGAGGTATTTCTGTTGCCTTTCCAGTTGGTTCAGGTGTTTGGAGAGGTACATAACAAACAGAGCGTTATACTCAATTATGGGTCTAATGAAGGAGGAGTACAGAGAGGTAATAACCTCTTTTTTTCTGGATGCAATCTCTTTACTAATGAGATGAATCAAATAAAAGGCTTTTTTGACCACTGCTGCCACATGATGGTCAAATGTGAGATTGTTGTCAACCTGAGTACTCAGGTCTCTCACAACTAGTTGTGTGTTTATGGGGTTGCCATTGATGTGGTAATCAATAGGGTCCGTGTTTTTTCCAAATGGTATGATCATACTTTTTTTTTTTTTTTTTGCATTTAACTTAAGGCCATGACTTTGGCACCAGTTATGTGTAGCTGTGAGACCCTCTTGCAGTATGTTAATGTCATTTGGGGAGTCAGTGACAGCACCCAACCTACAGTCATCCAAATCTTGGTCAGTCACAGGCCCTTTGTCTTTTCCTGGACCTCTGAAAAGTAGATGCCAAACAGTAGAGGACCCAGGACAGATCCCTGGGGAGCACCACTAGTGACAGGTCTGCTGTCAGAGGTGGTGGCACCTATTTTGACCTTGTGGGTCCTACATGTGAGCCAGTTGGCCACGCATCTGATGAGATAGGGATTAACACCGAGTTGTGTTAGCTTTTCAATGATGCCAGAGTGGGCAATTATGTCAAACGCCTTGGCCAGCTCAAGGTAAGCTGTATGTACTGACTTTCTCTCATCCAGAGTCATGGTGGCAGTCTCAAAGAAGTCAACTAGGTTCAATAGGCAAGCTATGCCCCTGACGACTCTGAATTGGGTGAGGTCGAGTGTTTGGAGATTGCCTATGTCCTTGTTTATGAGATCCATAATAATATGCTCCATGGCTTTACAGATCAGACTTGTCAAGCTAATGGGGCAATAGTTTCCCGGGTCAGTAGTGGCACCACCTTTGTGCAAGGGGATAACCATAGCGGTTCTCCACTCTGCTGGAATGAAGCCTGTAATTTAGCTGTGGGTGAATAGGGTGCTCAATGGCAAAGCTAGTTCTTACTGGAGATGGTGCAGAATACAGCCTGGGATATTATCAGGTACCATGGAAGCTGTGTTCTTTGCCTTGGCTAGGGCCTTTAACACTTGATCTCTTGAGATGTGAGGTGTGGGACAAGTATTGGGGATGTTGACTGGGCCTTTGGGGGGGTGATAAGGGGGTGAAATTTGTGCTGAACCTATCAGTTAGCAGGTTGGCTAAGTAGGCAGGATCAGTGTAAGTGGTACCATTAAGTACTAATGCGAAACAAACTTAGGCTTTGCCATGAAGGTTCCTAATGTAACTGAAGAAGGACTTGTGGTTTCCCTTTATTTCAGAGGATAATTTCAACTCATAACTGGCTTTGGAGTTTTTCACTAGTGATCTAATTTGCTTATTGAGGTGGACGAGGGAGATTTTCCCATTTGGGATTTGTTCCTTTTTACCCTTGGACAACAGTTTCTTCTTTTTGTTGTAAAGCCTGTTGATAGAGGATATCCACCAGACAGGTTTGTGTTTCCTTGAGGAGCAGGTTTTAGTTCTGTTGGGTATGGCTGATTCCATGCAGTTGTACAGGTGCTTCTATACTGCACTGGCATATTGTTCATCATAGTTGTCTGCATCCTGTGAAGGGGGCGGTGGTGTGAAGCTGCTGACACCCTCCCTTAAGAGGGTGTAGTCAGCTTTTGAGAAGTTTTTTAGCCTGGGATATTGTCAGTAATCAGGGATATTGATTGGATAAATCAATGAGAGAAGTCAGAAATCACAAATGAAGAAGTACTTTTCTGCTGCTTATTCAGATCCAGTTTAGCAGAATCAGACTCGGTTACCTTGCTAGTAAATCTAAACCACAGTTATGACTTAACAAAGCATTAATGGCTACAAAACACTTGCTCAGAATATGACACTTCATATAATGGATAATCAAACTGCATTCACGTTAAAGTGCTCTAGGACCTTACTGAAAACTGTATTTGTGGTGGTCTTTGGGCATGGAGTGGGCAGCAATTAAGTGTGCTCCATTGCTAAAGTTAAATTTGTCAGCAATATAAAAAAATAAATAAATACAATTAAAGAAGTCCTGCAGACTGGTATTCTACACAGAAATGGGAGTGCCATCATTCCAGCACTTCCTTTGGCTGTGGTTGGAGTGATGAAGGCATGCAAATGTCTATGTTAATAATCACAGCAATATAGAGAACAATAAGTGAAAGAGTGGGCATGCAGTCTTTGTATTTAATGGCAGGTTGCCATTACAGATTGTATTACATATTAAGCAAGGTAGAATAAAGACGGGGGGGGGGGGATGAAGTTCTTGCCATTCTCTTTCTCTATTTTGTACCTTGCACAGGCCCATGTGCATAGGGAGATTTGATTCCACATAAAAACATAAAAATATATGTAAAACTTAATTAATGATCCATAGTTGGTGGGCCTTACTACCTATATAGGAGCAATACCAGCCAAGCAATCACAGGGACCATAAGATGCCTAGTTGGAGGTAGCCATTTAAAATGGCGGGATCTGCTAGACTGAGTCCTAAATCATGGAGACTGAATGGCCAAAATATCAGACTTACATATATTAAGTCCTAGATGGCTATTTCTTGGAATATTCCCTTTTATTCGAGGTATGGTACTGTGCCGCAATGGTACAGCGGAAACATTGTTGCCTCACAGCAAGAGGTTCTCTTGTTCAATTCTCGACTGGAGTGCCTTCTGTGTGGAGTCTACATGTCCTCCCCATGGTCAAGTGGCCTCCGAAAGATATGCGTGAATGGTTGTGCCTTCACTGAAGGTTGGGCGTCGGGCTGGCAACTCGTCACCATAAAAATCTACTGCCAGTCATTAGCGGACCGGAGTTCTGCTGTGGCAACCCCTAACCGGGAAAAGCCGAAATGACAAACATTCGAGGTATGGTACTCATGGAGTTAGTATATACAAGTTCTGAGGGTGCAGATGGCATGTCCTCTGCAAAAAAGGAAGTATAAAGGAGAAGAACAATGTTTGAGATTTGCTCTTCTCCTGCATTTCCAATCTTTTGTTTGTTTTTTTTTGTGTCGGCACTCTGCATTTCCAGTGCTGACATTTCTTTAGGGAGCCTTAGCTGTATGCACCTTTAAGTAGACACACATAAAGTTACTGCCACACACACACACACACACATATATATATATATATATATATATATATATATATATATATATATATATATATATATATATATATATATATATAGTGGGTGTACATTTGACTGAGTTGCTCTGTGTTGAATAATATAATGTATAAGAGTAACTACGATGTTTCGATTATGAATAGCACAACTTTGCTGAAATCTATGATGCCAAGTTAGATTCCATTTTTCAATATGAGTGATTAATGTGGTTTCCATATAAACGCACAAATTTCTCCTTCTATATTTCAGAATGCCTGATCGCTTTTCAGTAAGGTAGTTTCTGAAAGCTCTGAGGTAAATGTCTTCTTTGACCTTATGGTATTTCATGCAGGACTCCATATGAACTCAGTGGCAAGTAAACATTGCTATGATGGACAGACATATCCATTAGATGACACCTTCTTCCTCTGTCCAAAATCCAGTATTTGACAACAGAATCTTCAGATTATGGGTGGGGTGCCTATTTCCACAACTTGCCTTTGCAGGGCAACTAGTTTTAACAAGAGATCTCTTTCATCAATTTATATGAGTTAAAAGCAGTTCAAAGATCTCCAATAGCTTTGCAGAACAATTTTTAGCCAAAATAGCTTCATATCAAAATGGGCAATTTTACAGAATAATGATAGATAAACAAAGAAGGGAGAACCAGATCTTTCTAGTTATGCAAGGCCAGATGTCCTAAGCAGGAAGATTACTGTGGCTTGTGAGTGGACTTTGGATCCATTTATCATTTAAGAAACTGTACAGATGTGGAGTCCTTCAGAAGTACTGATAGGTACATGTAACACCAATCAAGTCAAGACCTTTTGTTTTCTCATTCCCCACAACGCAGTGTGGAAGATATATGCTGCCTCCTGCAAATAACTCAAATTAAAACATATGCTTTTACTCTTTTACTCTGGTTCAGAAAGTGTTGCTTAAAGAATTTCAAGGGAAATTTCATAGTGTTAACTTCTTAGCCAGATAACCACGGTATTATCTATTAATGAGCCTGATGATTTACCTACATGACCATCATTTGTGTGCCGGTCCTTAATGACACAGTAATTGGGCAAAAGTGAATCCAAATCAAAAACTCTTAATCTGCTAGCTTGGAGATGTGGAATACTTATTCCTGACAGTAACTCCATCTCCACTCAAGTGTTACAGATCCTGAATGAGGCAACAAAACCTAATACAAGGAAGTCTTGAATTCAGAAATAATGAAGATTTGGGTCTTGATACATGTCACAAGGTTTGATCCTTTACATTGTGCCATCCAGAGATTACTGAACAAAGTTAATTGATTCTTAGTTAGCTGGACAACCAGCTTTACGTCATTTTGAGCATGGAGAAACAGTAGACTTAAAGCACCTTTCTTGAAAAGCATTAGTAGCTGTTACAGCTGGTAGAATTTCAGAGTTGCATGTTCTCATATGTATATTACCTTACTTGGTTTTTCCATAATGGAACGCCACCTAGGACTAATAGATTAGTATGAGGCTAACTGGCCTTTTGGGCTATTTTAAACCTAGCCAGTTATCTCATGTGAGAATCAAACCCAGCACTTTGTGTCTGTGAGGTAAACAGCTTAATCATTATGCCAGTCTCACACTTGATAGGGAATGGGTGGCAAAATGACAACATGTTCACAGTTATTAGGCATCTCATCCAAACAGATGACATATCAGGACTGTAGCATCCCAGTCTTCTTAAAGTACAACACACTATCAACAATCTATCTATATGCTGTGGGAGTAGAGACCTTAACCTTTTGCATTAAAAGCAAATATGCTAACTGCTGTGCTACTAACAATGCAAAAAATTTATAGGTAAATACTAAGCTATTAGTATACAGACCATTACAAGCCTAGCCAACAACCAGAGGCCAGACTCAAACCCTGCATTTTGTAACTGTGAGGTTAAGACCTTAACCATTATGCTATCCTTGTTTCATAAATAAGATGGTATCAACATTTCTTTTAACCAGTCTGTCCAACTGCTATTCTTTTATGCACACTACAAAAATGATGGTGAATACTGTATCACTGGCTCTAAACAGGCAACTCAGATGTTATGTCAGAAAATCTAGAGGAATCAAGAAGGCTGACTAGCTGTTTATTTCATTCAAGAAGGAGAAAGCAGGTCAGTAAATAGCACACACTGTCAACATGGTTGGCCCATTGCAATGCATTTTGTTATGAAAAACATAAAAAACCTATTCAGTGTGCAAAACAACTTAAGCCACAGCTACGTATATATAACATATTTCATAAATGTTTCCACATATGACATTTTAGAAGCTGCCACCTGGACTACTGTGCACAGCTTCACCATATACGGCAAATGGATATGCAGTCTTGGGGGGGGGGGGATTTGTCACGGCTGTGCTATACAGTACCTGTAACTGTCCTCATTAACTGAGTATGATAGGGATGTTAATGATTTACTCATAGAGTCACCTACCCCAAAGAATACAGTACAACTGAGTACAAGAATGCTTACCAGGACAGTAGGTATTTCTGGTAGGGCTCTGTAACAGTAACGTTACCCTCCCTCCACCCCTAATCAATTTGTACATATTGTACTTATCCATTTGTAACTGTTATTGGGTTTATTTTACAATTCTTATTTCACCACAATGTTAGTGTTATTTATTTATTTAAGTTAGGATACTAGCTTACAACAGTCACAATTCCTTATGGGAATGAAAGGCCTCAAAGAACAGAAGAAAGCTCCTAGGAATGCTGGCTGTGTATGAGTGCTTTACATATCTGTAAGGCCTCTATAGAATACTGCCATGGAACCATCCGGGGCCTTCATAGGGATCACAGTGAAATTCTGACCAAGATGAAAACAAAGATAATGTGGCTATAACACAGTTGTTACAATTTACCATTACAGCGATCACTCCTCAAAGATACACTCTTTTGTTAAGTGTTCTAGGTTTGCCATTGGCAATCCAGGAAACTTAATAACATGATGCATTTATGAAGAGTACCAGACAATACTGTTGGAATGTTACAAGGAAAAGTTGTTTTACACTTGGATATATTACTTTTTTGAAAGTGCAGCAAATATTTTTTGGAAAAATATGACTACTCTATGGTCTTACATTTTTTTGGTGAATTTATGCGAATTTTTGCAGATAGGTAAATTCATATAAAAGTGAATGTGATTAACTTAAGTGTTAGTTGTAGGAATAACTACTGGCACTGTTGGTTGTTGGTATTTTCCTCTATACCGGTAGACAAATTTGTCACATTTCACTGACCACTTTATTGTATTTACACAACAGAATGCTGTCCGCTCCAATCTAAGAATGTCATCATAATGCAATACTTTTCTCTTAGGGCCCCATTAACATCCACATTTTATTTTTCACACACTATCACTACCTCAGAGGTCAAGCCCTTCTTAGTCCATTCATCTAGTCTTACACTTGTCAGCTATTTAATGAATCTCCCATTGACAGACGACATTTTCAGAGACATTCATATCCAGGACAGGGTGATCGTGAATGCCAAGGCTGTATTCAGAATGTGGATTTTATTTACAGCAGTCCTGGCAAGCAGTATATAACCACATTGCTTAAGAAATTAATGCAGTGTGCCATAACAGATTTTTAGCAAAGCTCTGCATTCTGAAAACTGTGCTGTCTGACCCCAGAAAATGAGTTAACAAGGCTTAGAACTCTTGCTATATCAAACTGAGACTTACTTGGAACTTTAACTTTATTGCCAGGTAAGAAAAGGCCAGTTAAAAAGCAGCTGCTGTTTATGTTACACAGTAACAGGGCATTTTTACAGGGTTGTTTGTTTATTGTGTGGCTGGCAGCTCTGGGATTTTTTCATCTGCAGCATGAGGGAGAAGGCAGTGGCGTATGTTTCAATGTAGAAAATGTTAACATAGACAAAAACCTGTAGTGCGTAGGATTTAATTAGAGTCATTGATGAAGTATGTATATGATGACCATCTAACTATGACCAGTTAGGGAACATGGGTGTAACATGGCTAGGCTTGTAAAGCACCTAGGATCATTAGCCTAGTAACCTCCTATGAACTTATGAACCTATGATATGTCACAGCAAAACTAAGGAAGACTAAAGAACAAAATAGTAACCTAATAAAAATAATAAATTTCAAATAGCTCTTGATCCTGTGTCTAAAACAATCAACCCTTGTCTCTAGAGTGACTGCAGTCATATGAGACATATTTTGAACAATTTTTGATATGGCATACCTATCACAGCAGAACTGAAGAAGATTAAATAATAAAATGACCAAAAATTCCAGACAAAATACTGTAGAAGCTGGAAACACCAAACAGTTCCTTTATTTCATTCACAGAATTCTCACAGTACAGCTGATTGAGCGCTTTCATCCCCAGAAGGGATTTCATCAGAATCTGTCTCTACTACTACTATCACCCTTAAGTAGTCCAGTTAATAGATTAATTGATTAATTAACTTACTAATTATTACAGTCTTTAAAAACAAAACTTAAACGACCGATAACAAGTTAAAATCAATAAACAGTGTGTTAAAAACTATGCATACCTATTCTATTGCAACTTACTTATTCCAAAATTTATATTCCCTATAGCATTATGTGTAAAACACTTTATAAGTACAATAAATATCTTAAAAAATATCTTAAAAAAATCAACAACTAACATCATGAAGTAAGACAATATCTATTATTAAATCACTTAGAATATTCAGATTTTTTATACAATAGAGGTTTAATGTGGGAAAAACAGAGAGAAGGCTGAGGGACAGGGTTTACGAACATGGTTATGACATTAAAGGCCAAAATATCAATAATGCATTGTTTAAACATATTAGTGTATCACAATCCTGTAAGGAATTTAAATTCTGCATTTTGGAAAAAGTACTGAAAGATCCAAGAGGTGGAAATTATAGGAATTACATCGAAGAAAGAGAAACCAGGTGGCAGATTAAATTGCAGGTATGTGTACCACCGGATTGAATGAAATTATTTCCATTAAACCTGCATAGTTTTTAACACACTGTTTATTGATTTTAACTTGTTATCGGTCGTTTAAGTTTTGTTTTTAAAGACTGTAATAATTAGTAAGTTAATTAATCAATTAATCTATTAACTGGGCTACTTAAGGGGGATAGTAGTAGTAGAGACAGATTCTGATGAAATCCCTTCTGGGGATGAAAGCGCTCAATCAGCTGTACTGTGAGAATTCTGTGAATGAAATAAAGGAACTGATTGGTGTTTCCAGCTTCTACAGTGTTTTTTCTGGAATTTATGGTCGTTTTACACTGTTGGGTTCATTTTGTGGACTTTAAATAATAAAATAACTAGCCTGATAATTTTAATTCCAAATTGCTGCTGACTGTGTGTTTAAAACAACACATTATTATTATTGTAGCATTTATAGTCGTGTGTCTTTCAGGTGATAAAACAGCTTTTTTCTTTGAAACTGTAAAAACTAAGCTTATTCCTAAGCTGAGTGAGATGTGAATTTTAGTTGGTTGGAGCTATTTTACAGAAGGTATTATCCTCTATGGCTAGCCCAAAATTAATCCCTTTTCAGAGTTAGAATTCCCTGCTCTTAAGTGGAGTCAGTTTGGGTCGACATAGGCTCCACACTGTCAGAACCAGGATCACTAACATGTGGCATACATCAAGGATCAGTCTTAGGCTCAGTTCTGTATTTGCCTTTCCTAAGCAGCATCAACCAAGAGCTATGTTAAACCTAACTATGTATGACAAACATTTGCTAATGCAACCTCAGGCAAAAACAAGATTTCATTGTACTTTGGAACTGGTTAATACAAAATAACCCTGTCAAGGAAAAAAAAAAACAGTAATAACTTTCAGAACATCCAAAAGAATAACACCGTAAGTTCATAGGTAAGTACTAGGCTACCCTTGAGGGTCATTTTAAACCAAGCCAGTTTCCTTTTTTATGCTCAAATTAACCTTTCTCATTTGGGTGGAGATTGGCTTTGCTTATTCCATGGTCGATAATCACATATTACCCCTAATGAGAATATACTGGGATCATAACATAGATAACTTGAGGATGGCAATGGATGGGAAAACACATTTAGTAGCTCCCTCTATCCATTAGTACTACAGGGGACAGCCCTGGGGCAAATTCTATTTCCTACCCTAGTTTCAGTTTGCTGTTGAAAATGGGCAGGGATGAACTTTGTTTCATGTGGATAGGGAGTCTGTTCCAGAGCAGTGGCATCCTTTGCGAGATATACCTGTCCCTCCAAACCATTCTATTCATGTTGCAGAAAAATCATCAAGTCTTATAAATTTAAAACACCTCATAAATAAGACAAAGATATCACTTGGCATACATCCTCGGCTCCATAGCTCTCAATCTTCCATCTCCAGAATGCAAACCACTACCTCTTGTAATGTGGGACTAATGGGAAAAATGTGGAACACCTTCTAAAAGCTTACTGACAACTTCAACAAGGAGGTCATGGCATGGTTAAATGTGTTATTTTATACTAATAAAAATTATTTTGATAAATGAGTATCATTTAAAAGAATATTAATCCTGAATGCGAGACAGAACCATTCACTGTGAAACAATGAGGAACACGGATGATTTAAGATTCAGTGCGAGCAATGTTCTTTGGAATGAGGTGCACATGAGAGGTATGCCTGGGTCTAATACTCAATCTAACACTGTTTTTCAAAAGTCACACTGATTTAGAAATGAATAAATTGCTCCTTCTAGTCAGACTGGGCTATAGAGTCTTATGTATGCTCTCCCTGGAAGCTGGAGGACCCCCTCCCATTAACGTGGCTGCTGCTTAAACTCGAATATGCCCTTCTTATATTGCATTGAATCCAACAACACCAGTCTGCTGCAGGTTACTGTTAACAAGATATACAGATTCATATCTGTAGCAAGTCAGAAGGTACCCCATTGCCTGCTGCTTCATAATCCAAACTGGCTATCTGTACTGAGAGGGCCACGCTTTTGCTAGTGACCTTAATGTAGAAAACTGATAAAATTTTAACATTTTCCTCCTCTAATACCCTGCGAGTAAACAGTGGAACTTTATGCTTTCTTTCAAAATGCCATTCGGACCAATTGTGGGCAAGAAGGAATTCGACAGACTTGGACCAATCGGTTGGAAACAACTCCCTTCTCAAATATGAAATGAACTCACAATTGCAGGTACCCAAACTCAAAGAGCATCTTAAATCAGTACATGAATGCAGCTGCTTCAGAGGTGTGGATAACTTGATTATGGGGTGTGCTAACTTTGGCAAAGTACACCTGCCATATGCCTGCCATTAATTTGCCTACTACCTTTTTCTTGAGGACTTTCATTTTTTATTTATATTGTGTAGATTGTGCTTGTTTGTACATTGGATATATGCAGTCATTATGTCTTCCTTATATTTATGCACATTTCATATTTGTGGCCATGCTTGTATTCATTGAACATATGTACACATTTTATACACACACACACATATATATATATATATATATATATATATATATATATATATACACATATATATACATACACACACACACACATATAGATTTACATTGAAAACCTTGAAATTGCATTGGTCGACCAGCATGTGGTCGAATGGCAGTTTTCAAGTCAGCAGAATGTCGAACCAAAATTTGTCAACTACACTACAGCGAATGGGTTGTATAGTTTGAGTATTTGGGTTCAATATTGTGCAGGGAGATTGTGATTCAGTGAGGAACAGGGAATTAGCCCATTTTCTCACTGTAGTGTGATCTCAGAGTTGGTATATTTAATGTGCAGGGGGGGGGTCCCCCTGGAAAATAGTAGAATTAACGTACCATTGAATGTAGAGTGTAATGCTACATTAATGTGCATAGCAGGAGGTGAGTGACATCATCTCCTGCTATGTCGAATACATTGAAATAGGGATGTCGATGCATTCATTTTCGCATTGGTTGCTGTTTTGAAATTCAGAATTTAGCATTTCAGGTCGACATTCTGAACTGTCGACCGAAGCAGATTCGGAATTTCAATAGTATACCATATATATATATATATATATATATATATATATATATATATATATATATGGGTTCCGTTCAGAAGCTCGAAATACTGAAATCTCGAATTTCAGTATTTCGATCCCAAGAAGCCGAATCCACATAACAGCAAAAGTTTAGAAGCGCGAAATTCAAAACCTCGAATACCGGAGGTTTTGAATTTCGCTTCTAAACTTCCGCTATGGTTATGTATTCAGGTAAGTGTGTGTGTGTGTTAAGGGGTTTGGGTAGGGGCTGTGGTGTTTGTCAGTGTGTTTTGTTGCTGTGATGTGTGTGTGCGAAGAGAAAGTAGCTTGTGTGGTGGTGTTTTGTGTGTGTTTGTATGTAGTGCAACCTCGTAGTGAGAATATTTAAGTAGGGGGGGTGTGGGGGGGCACAGCCCCCCCCGCTTTCATGTAGTAGAGTGATATTGTGTGTGTGTGTGTGTGTGTGTGTGTGTGTGTGTGTGTGTGTGTGTGTGTGTGTGTGTGTGTGTGTGTGTGTGTGTGTGTGTGTGTGTGTGTGTGTGTGTGTGTGTGTGTGTGTGTGTGTTTGTTTGTGTGTATAGTAAAACATAAAATTCAAAACTTCCAGTATTCCAGGTTTTGAATTTCACAGTTTTTAGTTTTCGTTGTTTTGTGGATTCCACTTCTTGGGCTTGAGATACTGAAATTCGAGATTTCAATATTTTGAGCTTCTGAAGTGAATCCATATATATGTATGTATATATATATATATATATATATATATATATATATATATATATATATTCACACACACACACACACACACACACACACACACACACACACACACACACACACACACACACACACGTATTGGGGTTACACTTTATTTTTTTAACATTTGTTAATCAGGTGAGTGGACCCTTTTTAGCCACCACCCAAGGCATATTAGCAAGGACAGGAAAATAGACTTTATAGATATTACACAAGTAAAATAAATATATACAGAGAGTGAATGAATGAATGAATGAATGAATCAGTGAATGAATGAATGATTGAATGAATGAATTAATGAGGTGAATAAAGTACATCTAAAGAATCCTTAACCATAACCTGCAGAAGTATACAGAAAAGTAGTAATTGCAATTAAAGAATATGGTAATCAAGTTTTGTATTACTGTAGTGACAATAAAGTATATGTAATACAGAACATAAAATATAAAAAGTAGCAAAAATATTATGTAAAACAATGAATGTTATAGTAGAGCAAAGCTGGTACAAATGAGGAATTGCATTACATCTGTTGGAGACTGCGTTTAAAGTAAGAACTAACTATAGTAGAAGGATTAAAAGTGTCTGTGAAGTAAACAGAAGTAAAGAATGACTAACATGTAAAAAAGTATTACATGTATAATTTGAAGCTAAGTGATAGATCACCTGTATAGGTAATAGTAAGCCCGCCCTCCCAAAAAAAATGAAAAAAATAGCTATATTATAAAAGTACTGTGCTGTTTCCCTGCTGGGAAAGAACTGTGCAATACCTAACCTACATGAAAGGGTCTAGTAGTGAATACGAATGAAAGACCACCTATAGATGTAGTAATAATTGTCCACAACATCTAGCACTGAATAAAAAATAATGAAATTAATAAATACTTCATATGTGTTGTGATTATTGGTTTTAGTTTTTGCACATTTTTGAGAGTTCTTTTGTTTGTTTTATACTTACATATGTAAATATAAAATTAATTGGGGTAGGCATTGTGGCAAACTAATATTTAGCCAGCTATGGAAAATATATTCTTTAACAAAAACATGGGTTTTGTTGCACAAAAAAAAAATGCTTTAAAGGGCATCAGAGTTCAGTTCAGTTGTTAAAAAAAAAGAACCTCAAAACTTTTAAAACCAGGTAGATGGATCAGAAAGTGTTTCTCTCCCCAAATGGACTTTCCTGTCTCCCTCTACTCCTAACTGTTCTTTATAATGGAAATCTAGTTTATACTAGGTAATGGCCGGATTTCTTGTTTGAGCACCATTGTAATGATGTCTGTGTTCCCATGGTGACATTAGTTGGTGCTGTAAATGAACACAGAGTGAATAGTCTATGGAGAGTTTGTCTTTGTGTTGTGAGTGTGGTAGTGAAGAGAATTAAGTCTTAACATTCCATTTTCCTGCTTTTGATTTGCTTGTTTTTGTGCAAGGTGCATGGGAGTTCTTAAGTGTTATAACAGCAGAGTTCTGAGCTTTTTCTTTTTTTCATTTCCACAACTTTCTTACATATGTTATTTTACTCTCCTTGAACACAGTAATATAGCAGAAAGGATGCACAGAGTAGTAAGGTTCTGAGCTGGTAATGACCTGCTACTTGTTGTAGCCAAGGGTACAGGGTTTGATTTATTCTACCTATATTTGCTTTCTCTGAGCAGCTCGCCAAACAGTAGAGCAGTGGACTTATCTGGTTTACAGTGTTTAAAAAATAAAATAATGCTGTTACACACTGTGACACAATGGAGTAGCTTCTATACATGTGAAAAAAGTTTCCTTGTTTAGACTATATAACCCGTAAATTATCCTGTCACTGGTGTTTCCATTTGTACAAGTAGGAGAGTGCTTGATGCACTCTGCTCCTGTAATTGTAATAGAGAATAAACATCACCCCCGCCCCCCCTTCCCATATGGTAATAGATTAAGTGCTGTTCCTCAGTTGTTTCCCTCAGCCTCCATTGTCTAACTGTGTGACTCTGGACAAAAGTGACTTAACCAACTACTCCCAGGCTGAATCTGAAAAAGATCCCCTCCCCAGAAAACAAGTACAAATAAATAAATAAATACTGTAGTGTAGCTGTGAGCAAGGAAAGAATAATTTTCCCGTAGTGCAGTGTTAATATTTATAAGAAATGTTATGTACTGACAGAAGTAGCAGTTTGCCCTTGCAGGTGAAAAAAGAGTGTAGTACGTTCAGTGGTTTGGTGAAAAGAGAAGTAAGCTGTAAAGTGGAATGGAGAAGTAAGATGTTTTGTCAATGACAAACATATAGGGAGCTCACAGGTAGGACCCGCCTTAGGTAAACTGGCACTCCAGGTGAAATGGCACCATGGCACCACCACCCATCTCATCCCATCCTGGCCTACTCACACTATCTTTTCCTTCCTTTTCCCACAGTTTGTTTTACTCTTTTTTCCTGCAGTTATTTATTCATTCAGCATGTTCTATCTAAGCAAGAGTGCACTCCAATAACCGTGGAAAAGACAACTGCATTAAGCCATAAATGTTCTAGATGCTCTGAGGTGCATTCTAGATTTTTTTCTTTTATAAAAAAGAAATTATGTACTCACCATAACATTCCATCTGTATTGTCTGCTTCCGTCTTCATCAACCTGTAGGTTCGGTTCTGACCTCGGAACTGACTCGGCCGTTCTCAAGCTTAAGCTTCCAAACTAGAGCTCCTCCCACCCAACCCATACTCCCTCTCTCCTCCCAGATAGTTCAGATCGAGTTTGCTGCTAATATTCCCAGCATAAAAATATACATATTTTAATAAGACAGCTTAAAAGATACTCGGAACTGACTCGGCCGTTCTCAAGCTTAAGCTTCCAAACTAGAGCTCCTCCCACCCAACCCATACTCCCTCTCTCCTCCCAGATAGTTCAGATCGAGTTTGCTGCTAATATTCCCAGCATAAAAATATACATATTTTAATAAGACAGCTTAAAAGATACTCAGGAGCTCAAAGCAGGAACGAAGGTTCCTAGTACTATCCATCAGGTCCTTCAGATATAAGGAAGGGGGAAGGAGGGAGTGAAGGTTGATGAAGACTGAAGCAGACAACACAGATGGAGCATTATGGTAAGTACATAACTTCTTTATCTGAGGTTGTTTGTTTAGTCTTCATCAAACATGTGGGACAGAGTCCCCAGCTACATAGATCTGGGTGGCCTTCATGGAAGGATATTCCAAAGCACTGCAGAGCCAAAAGCAGCCCTGTTCCCCCCTATGAAGATTATATCAAGTTTGTAGTGCGAAATAAAGGTGTGAGAACTCGCCCGTGAAGCAGCTGCACAAATATCCTCCAAGGAAACTCTGGACCAAAAGGCCTGGATGTGGCTATGGATCTTGTGGAATGAGCTCTGACTTGCCTAGGTAAAGGAACATTCTTCGACGAATAAACACAAGAACTACAATCCCATAGCCATCGAGCAATGGTAGCTTTGACATCTTTCCATTTTTTTAGAATCTGAGAAAGCCACAAACAGCTGGTCAGATTTTCTGAAAGATTTTGGTCTGTCCAGATAGAAGCACAATTGTCTATGAACGTTTAAGAGGTGCAACATATATTCTCCCTTATTCTGCAAATTTGGGAGGAACACAGGGATGTTGATAGGCTGATTAATGGTATTTACAGAAGCAGCCTTGGGTTAGAAAGAAGGAGTAGTGTGCAGAGTAACTCTGTCTTTATGAAAAATAAGATAGAGGTATTTGGAAGATAAGGCTTGAAGCTCCGACACTCTTTTGGCAGAAGTAATGACTACTAGGAACACTGTTTTCCAGGGCAAAAATATTAAATCTGTCTTGGCAGTGGGTTCAAAGGGAGGTAAGATCAGAGCTTGGAGAACCAATGTGAGATCCCAGGGAGGTGTAGGGTCTTTGATAAGGGATAAAGAAGAAGTGTACCTCTGAGAAAAGCTTTTCAAATTCTAGAAGAAGCTAAGAATGCAGCATTTTTTCCAATATGGAAGTTAGAAATGGCTGCCAACTGAACTTTGACAGTAGAAAGACTGGCCCCTGAATAAAATAAACGAGCTAGAAAATCCAAGACTGCAGAAGTGAGCGTCATAAGCAGATCAGTGTGATGCTTTAGGGCCCAATTGGAAAACCTGTTCCACTTACTTTTATAAATATTCCTTGGAGAGGTCTTATGGTAGAAAATCACAATCTTCTGAACTGGGGAAAAAAGACTGGAGTGCCTGGCTCTCATTGGAATTGGAGAAACCATGCGGTTAATTTCAAGTTGTTAAGATCTGGATGGAGTTGCCCTGAGGGATGAGACAGAAGATCTGGAAAGGGCTCCAGCATCCATGGAGGGCAAATCAGATGAGACCACAGGAATGTGAACCAGATTCATTAAGGCCAAAAGGGAGCGATGAGAACCACTTTGCTCTTCAACCTGCATGCTTTCTGAATGAATTTGGGGATCAGAGGAACAGGTGGGAATGCATAAAGGAGACCGGGGGGGGGACCAAGCATGGACTAGAGAATCTCTTGATGACTGTCCCTGTGGAGGGATCAGGGCAAAGTACCTGCTGCATTTGTTGTTGAGGGGAGAAGCAAAGAGTTTGCAGCAAGGTTGACCCCATTTGAGGAAAATTCTATTTGCTACTGGTTGATTCAGAAACCACTAATGGGGCATCAGTAAGACTCTGCTAAGCCTGTACACCAGTATGTTGTGCTCCCCCTGGAATGTGCACTGCAATTAGAAAGCAGTTGATAGAGGGACCCCATTGCCACACTCTCATTGCTTCTCGACAAAGGGGGGTAAGACCTGGTTCCACCTTATTTGTTAATGTACTTCACAACAGACATGTTGTCAATTTGAATTGTAATTGACCATAGAGGGAGACAGGAGTGAACTGCTTGCAGTGCTAGAAGCACCGCCCTCATCGCTAGGATGTTGATTTGCAGGTTAGTCTTCTGGGGAGTCCACGTGCCTTCTGCCCATCCAAGATAATGCCCCCTCCACCCCAGCTGGGAGGCATCTGTGGTCAGCGTGTTGATGGGAGTGAGAAGAATGAATGGTCAGTCTTGTGTGACTTCTGGATCTTGAAGCCACCATGGTCGAGAATTTTGCATACCCAAGAGAGTCTTATAGGGTGATTCAGGGGTTGGTACAGAAGGGACCATTGAACTAAAAACGTCCAGTGAAGGACTCTATTGTGTAAGCGAGCTGTCAGTAGTAATGTTATTGTAGCAGCCATAGAGACCAAAGCCTTGAGAAGAAAACTTGCTAGAAGAACTGGAACCGCTAGCATTTGTCTGATATGGACCCTTAATGAAAGAATCCTGTCTAGTGGAAGATAGGCCAGTTTTTTTAATGTTGTTGAAATGGGCTCCTATAAAATCTATAATTTGTACTGGTTGCAGTTGCGACTTCTGAAGATTTATAGTGATCCCTGAGGTTGGAGCCAATTGCAAGAGAAAGTCCCTCGCCTGAATCAGTAGATGCCTGGTAGGTCTCTATAGGAACTAGTCATCCAGATAAGGAAACACATGGAATCCCTGCAGTCTGAGGTGAGCTGCAACTACTGTTATGCATTTGGTGAACACCCTGAGAGCTGTGGTGAGACCAAATGGAAGAGCACAAAATTGGTAGTGACTGCCTCCCTGCCTGAAATGGACGTACCTTCTGGAACATCTGTTCATTTTGATATGATAGTACACATCCTTCAGGTCTATTGAGCACATCCAGTCATCCTTCTGTAGAAGAAAAGGATGGACTGAACCATGACTGTCTTGAACTTCATGTGTTTCACAATTTGTTCAGGTAAGTTAGCTCCAGTATCAGCCTGAGATCCCCTGTTTTCTTTGGAACTAAAAAGAACTGAGAGTAAATTCATGATCCATGTTGGTATGGAAAGACCTCCTGGATGACTTTTTTTTTTTTTTTTTTTTTTGAAGCAACTTTGTGATTTCCAAAGCTGCTGCCTCCCTGTGACTGGGTGGTACATCTGGGAGGTGTTTCTTTGGCTTGGAGAGGTTTAAAATGGGAATGGAGTAACCTCTGGATGTAATTCCTTGTACCCATCAGTTATTCATGATGACTAACCAGGCTTTTAGGTGCAAGGAACAATTCCCCCCAACTGCCTCCAGAGATGGACAGTCAAGCAACACTTCAGAGATGCTGCAAGGATTTCTCGGAAGGAGGATCCTAAGATCCCTGATTTAGTGGGCCTTCTCTACCGTGTGGGCTGAGTCTACCACTCAAATTATTCCCCCTCTGCACCTGGGGGAAAAAAATCTCCCTGAGCATCCTGGAAAGGACCCTGGGGCTTTCTGAACAGCAACTTCTTTCCCCCATGCTGATTCCTGGAAAAGGATCTTTGCAGGGTAGAGAAGCGGATTCTGATGGCAGACACTGTCTTTCCATCTTTCTCGCTGTGGGAGAGTGTTTCATACTGTCAGTCCAAAGAGGGAGGAATCTTCAAAGGGAGCATTGACAAATGATGCCTTAAAAGGTTCCTCAAAATCACACAACCGCATCCAGGCATGATGCCGAATGGCAATGCCAGAACTGGCCCCCTACAGGTACCCTCAGCTGCATGAGAGATGAGCCTCATGGACGCACTGGAAATGGGAACATAGGAAAGGAACCCATGGAGGAGCTCTAATGGACCATGATGCTTTGCTGATGCACGACAAACAAGATCTGAGTTATCTGGGAGGAGCGAGGGAGTATGGGTAAGGTGGGAGGAGCTCTAGTTTGGAAGCTTTAGCTTGCTAACGGCCAAGTCGGTTCCAAGGTCAGAACCAAACCCACAGGTTTGATGAAGACTGAACAGACAACATCAGATCAACCTCATTGTTCAATGATTGCTTGAACACAAACTATGAACAAAGAATGAAATTTAGTATGAGTCTTCATTTTTTTTTTTTAATCCCTCCTTCCAGCGCATCCTAACTGACCAAGACTACACTGTAATAACTGTAGTGGAAATAACTATATTAAGCCGGGGACTGAGCCATAAGGTTTCTATTACTCTGAGATGGGTCTGGGAGCTGCAAGACACACAGACGTTTTGAATTTACACATCCTCTAAGGTGTATTTTAGATGCTTTTTCACAACCTTTTGATCCAGTAATGGTCTGCACAAAAGTTTTGCATACAGAAAAGAAATGAAATCTTAATTTTTCATTTCAAGAAGAAATAAGTTGTATGTAAGTTTTCATGCTCAGAGCTGACCAAACACCAGTCCACATAAACTGAGAAGGCAAATGCTTGTGAGGATGCATATATCTTAGCTAGGAATAAGACCTGACCCCTATCCCCATCTCAAAATAAGTAGTCACTTTTTATGTATCCCTCTCTGGTGTTAAACTGGAATCAAAATGAAGGCACAAATACCCACAGCCATATTTCAAACTGCTGCTGCTTTCTTATTTATCTACAGCATGCTTCCTCACCCCTACACTTAAAAGATAGCCACATTCTGCGTATATGCTTATTTACTGTCCCTGAAAAGACATCCACCTGTATATGCATAAAATGTTTCATTGTGAGGAAAATTTAAAAAAATTATTACAATAATGTTTCCAACTTACTTCTTAATACAGTACAGTGCTCCTGTGCAAGTTATAGTGTCCCTCTGACTCAGCACCCCTCTGAAGTTCATGAGGAAATTTAAAGCCCATCCCACCACAGGACATACTAACCCCTGAGGTTTAGGAGGAATGTTAAAGAAATAATGACTTCACCAGTACGCCCTCCACACACACAAGTACAGTGACCTTTTGTGTACAACTATGAGCAGGGCTGGTTTTAGACTAGGTCGGTCTTAGGGCAGAGGTAATTGCTAAACCATGTCAAGATTCACTTATACAGATTTGGTATGCGGAGGCCACCAGTCCCCAGAATGTATGACGGTCTGGATGTTTTGTGATGGATTTATTCATTATTATTTTTTTTTGAAAGATGACTGTGAAACTGAGCAAGTGACAACAGAGTCAGTCACTTTCATCCAGACAACCCTCACTGAGTAGTTATAATCACTTCTATGTATAATTTGGATGCCTGATTATGATAAAACAGGATCACAGTGTAATATATTTCACCTTTGTACCAAACACTTGACACACATTAAAATATTGCACATTGTTTCACATAATCACATTAGTCCTGCAAAGTCAAAATAATAAGCAAACAGCAGCAGGCAGCTAGTCATTTTCTTCCACAAAAGACAGCCACAACAATTATACCTACTCTGTGCATATCAGGTGTCCATTTAAGTACTCCATGTTACTTCTCACAAAAGCACACTAGTCCTTTCAATCCAGATAACGACTGTTTAAACTGAGCAAAGGCAACAAGGTAACTTACTTTCATCCAGCCAAACCAACAACTTAGCAGTTATAGCTACAACATCCAGTGGTTATGGAATGTTACTTCACCTCCACAGTCCAAACAGGTTGTTACACATTAAAGTATTCCAAACCACGTTGCTCCACACAAATCACAAAGACAGAAAAATATTGCCCAAAACACCTGATTGATCACTGCCAGCATTATTGTAAAACAGTAATACCACTTATATCTGTGTACCATTCCCCTCATCCCAACTGCCCACACAAATCACAAGGCCAGAAATAGTGCCCGGTATATCTGGTTGTTCACTTTTTCCTCCTAACACACATCAAAAAGCAAGGAAATATTGTCCAAAATATCTGATCAATAACTTCCAGCATTGTAATAACAATAGCAGTAATAACACTTATTTCACTGCACCAGTCCCCTCATCCGATATTAAAAAGCTAGAAATATTGTCCAAAATATCTGGTCGATCACTCCCAGCACGGTAATAATAATAATAACAGGAATAACACTTATTTCACCCTCAACATTCCCCTTATTCCAACTGCCCACATAAACCACAAACCCTGAAAAAGTTGCCAAACATATCTGGTTGATCACTGGCATCAATATTATTTTAATTAAATTATTACAAATAATCTCACCAGCACTGCTCATCATTCGTGTCCATTGTGTATAACATCACTGCCTGATTTTAACCTTCATCCATCATTTACAAGTCCATCAGGCACCTTCATGCCTGTAATTGAACTTTGCAAGGTCTGTGCTTCCTGACCTCTTAATATTTAAACTAAACTAACAATGTGGCTTGACTGTGAGGTCACCAGGAGCACTGCCGCTGTGGAGCGCCCTTTGTTCCACAGTTGCATTTTCATTCCAATAGGCGTACTTTATGTATTTATTTACTTTTTAGAGCAATGAAACATTGTTCTAAAAATAAGTAGATAAAGAGGGAAAGAGTGCCCCTAGACAAATGGCACCCTAGATGGTCATGTATTTCGCCTATGCTTAAGCTGTGCTCAGAGGTCTTGACATTTGTGTTACTATAGAAATATGTAAGCACAGTACTACAATACTGTCACTCATGGAAGTGGATGGAAACTATAGTAGCAATGGATGACATTACATTTGGAAAGTCTATGAAACACTGTCATTTTCAGTTAATCATATTCACAGAATATGCAATATATATGCCAGTTATTTATATGCGATATATGAATGTTAGTGGGCAACAGAGCAGCATCCCCATTCATCTGCAGAAAAACTCAAGACAGCATTAGCAGCAGAAATATTGTGAAGGCATAAGCAAGTCTTCTGTAAACTGGATGTTCAGAGACCCCATTCTTAATACTAATATTAATGTGTGTTTAGAGTGAATGGGGTGGCAACAGAAATTGTTATTGTGTAAATGCTGCAGCTTTTAGAATCTTGTGGCTTTTATTGCATTTTAAAACTCTATGCCCAACCTATAGGATGTATTCCATGCCCTAAAATTGTTTTCATGTGTGTATGTCTTGGGATTTCTGAGATATTTAACAATAAAGTATGGTGACAGAACATATTCAAAGGGGAAATGTTCTCTGCTGGTGTGAAAAAAACTACATTTTTCCTTAATTATAATGTAATAGAGGGACTATGAAAAGACATACAAACTATTTAGCATTATTGCAGAAACACAGACACAAAGTTACAGCCATTCATAACTTGAGAGGTATTTGGCAGGTATGAACCAGAGAACAGTGTATAGTAGTTTCAGACTGTATTTCAACAACTTGTTAACTGGATGAATTTTTCTTAAAATTATGGAAAATATACAAAGTGTACATGACCATAAAAGATAATGGATATTTCTAAATTCCCATCATCGATCCTTTATTCTGTCCAGAAGGGAATAGCAGAGTGGTAGCCAAGGGATAGCAGAACAGTAACCACGGGGACTTGTTCTATATGCCAAGGACTGGTCATCAAACCATTGCTAACCAGCACACCTGCAGTCAGCATATATGTTATTCATTGTCTTTAGCCTGCTGGAATCAACATGGTAATAATGTGGAAATGTCACCTTAATGACTCTAAGATCTCTGTATCTGAGAATATCTTGATGCTTCCTCAGTATTTGCATATTTTTTTTGGTGGGGGGGCTCAGCCTTCCCTTTTAACCCCAGGTTGAGCTACAGGCCTCCATGATTTGGCTCTTCAGTATCTAGCTTTTGGAGGCTTCATTTCATCTCATCTGATACACTCACTAGACTAAGTATTCAGATTGGGATGCAAAATCTGTGGCTTCCTACTTACATAACCCCCCCCCCCATTTGAATCATGGCTATTGGTGGCTTGGAGAATAAGAAGGGGCTTTTTTTCTGGCCTGTATACCTTTCTCACTGTCAGGCACATGTAGTGATGCCAAGTGGGTAACCCTGTCACTAGCCTTTGACATCATTCTGTCCATCCTCATGTGTTCTGGAGTCTTGTCAAAGCATACATTAATGTCACATGGATACATTCCCACTCCCCCATCCCCCTATGCCCTCACCTTGACAGTGCCTCTGTCTATTGATTGTGGCTTTAACTCTCCAGTATCAGGGCTACTGTTGGATATTGCCCTCTGATGTTACAGATACATGTTCTGATTCCTGATGCAGAGAAACTTAAGCAAAATAAGTCCAAGGTATGCATGACTGACATTGGTTTCATGTTTAGGGCCATCTAAATGAATTCAAATTTACAAACACTATTTAGTGCTAGTGACTGTACAAGTTAACTTCAAAATTAATAACTGTGTACGAATATGCTAGGTACTTGCACTATTAATAATACAAGTTTGGGTAGCTTCTATATCAAACACTGACATTCACACAGCTGCGATGTGCTACCACTATGCTTGTGATAAATGCTGCATTTTGATCATTTATGCTTCACTTTGTGACACAATGCCAAGCATTGATGTAAAATGACAATTTTTATTTCACTTTATTCTTGTTCATTGCTCCATTTTGTCAGATACTTTATATCCTTTGATTCCACCTTGTAGTAAACAGTAAATATAACATCAATAAATTCGGCATCTCATAGCCTTTTCTACTAATAACTTAAGAAATTTTAATGAAAAAACACAGAACAATACATAGTGTCAGATGCTTACTTGCCAGTAATGTTGATTCTGTCCTAATTTGTATGCACTTTAAGACTAAAATAATTAGACAAAAATCAAAGGTTAACATCACTCTTAATAATATATGGAATCATAAGAATAAACTTACACCTGACCGTCCAACAGTCTGACAGTGTTTATTATGCAGTAAGTGGAGTTCTGTGGCTGTTGTCACTTTCAACTTGTCTGTGACAAACAACCTCAGTTTGTCCACTTAGGGACTGCCACTGCAAATAATCATTTTTGATTCATGAACTGATACCTACATCATCCCATTCAGTGTGACACAGGGTCCAGAGTATGTCCAAATGAGCACTGGTTATAAGGGAGGGGAGTAGTCCTGGATGGGATGCCAGTCCAGCACAGTATACATACACACACACACACACACACACACACACACACACACACACACACACACACACACACACTCACCAAATTCAATCATTCACTCACCACACTCACTCAAACACTACACAGATTCCTATGGGCAGTTTCTAGAATTGCTTTTGCACCCGCTGACATGTATTTGGGTTATGGAAGTGAACCTGAGATCCCAGAAAATAGCCCTTTCTGACACAAGTAGGATATGCATACTCCACAAAGAATTCACCCCAGTTAGGAACTAATCCAGAGAACCAAGCATTGTGAGACAACAGTGCTACCTTTCTGTAAGCAGCAGAGTCCCGCTCCCATTTCATGCTGTCACACATGGCATCCCTGCACCCAGACTGAGTGCATAAAATTATATCTTGAAAGGACTGATGACTTCAATGATAAGAGAGTTAGGCCTTCAAAGTCCTGCATTAAAACTGAAAACTAAAAGTACATTCTTCAAAAAAGAGAAAGGAATAATAAAATCTTTAGTTGCTGTGCAGGTGATTTAATACAAAGAAGAGTGTAGTTTCTGACATGGCACTAAGAAGTACATTGATAGTAAAAGATTGTAAGAAGGATGGATATAATTGCGCCATCCATCCAATTCCCATAGGTAGATTTTGTAGGTCGTCCTTTTGTCTTTTTAATTAACAGGTCACCCTATCCAGATATGCTCTCATATCTGCATACATACATACATACACATGCATACATGTGCAAACACACTCTCGCTCATGAATGCAAACAAACATGAAGATACACACACACTCACACACACACACAGACACACACACAGACACACACACACACACACACACACATATATATAAATACAAACATCCATACACATACTTAGATGTGCAGTTATGCCACATACACACTCACCACTCTCGCGTGCGCACACACACACACACACACACACACACACACACACATATAAATACAAACATCCATACACATACTTAGATGCGCAGTCATACCACATACACACTCACCACTCTCGCACGTGCACACACACACACACACACACACACATAAATACAAGCATCCATACACATACTTTGATGTGCAGTCATACCACATACACACTCACCACTCTCTTGCACATGGACACACGCATGCACACACACACACACACACACACACACACATACACACACACACACACACACACACACACACACACACACTAAAGAAGAATGCTCCATATAATTTTTGTTTGTTTATGCTGGAGTCGACATGATGTTTTCATACTGTTTTCTACTTACTGAGGTAAGTTTATTGTCCTGTATTTTATGCTGTCGTCAAGAGACATAAAGAAGTACTATTCTTATAATCAAAATTCAGCAAATATGAGAGAGGAGAACTTCTATTTAATGTTAGTGTTAATGAGGTACCCTGACATATCTGTGGTGTATGCTCCATAGTCATAAATATGTGACTGTCATGTGAGTTAATGTGTTTCCTTTCTCCTTCTGTCTAACATCTGCTTGAGAATGGGACACCAGTGTAAATGAGTTAAGAGTAGCTGAAGTTACCTGCTTTCAGTACTTAAGCAGTATAACAGGAATTACTGGTCATACAGATTTTTGTATTTGCGTAGGATATACGTTTGATGGATATTTCTCCCTCTGTACAGCTGAATTCAGCTTCTGAATGTAAATCACTGCATTAAATGGTTGGCAGTTACAATGACTTCAGCTCTGAAACTAGACTTTTGTTCCACAGATACTGAGTGACTTTGCTACCTTGCCAGGAGGCAGGCACCACATGCCAGCTGGCAGTGCCAGAATCCAGTTTCCAAGAGACTGCATTGCTGAGTTAAGTATAGAAAAGCATGGTTTTCACTGCAGGGATTCAGCTGGCACTTAAAGCTGTTTGCTTTTCAGCTTTATTCAGGAATGGGAGTGCTTTTGGTTCATTTCTTTTTATTCAGGGTAACAAAGAAGAGAGAAAACATAGCATAAACCATTGACTAGGAAGTGAAGGTGGATGCACAGTAGAACATATAAGTTATAATGCGAACCTAGAAATCTAGAAATGGTTTAGATCCATACTGCTTGTATCACTATGGAGACGTGATAATTTTTATTAGGCCTAGTACATAAAACAAATGTATTTAAAGTACATAGTTTTAACTACATTGTAATTGTTTGTATTCTAAATGTATGTGTACCAACTACAACTCTGCTTAACAGTATCTATTCAAAGTCTTCAAGACCGTTCCGTTTACCTTCATCTGACTCAAGATAAGCTTTGTATTTTCTATTTTGTTCTATTTTTAACTTGGTATGGGCATGTGTACTACAGAGGGGTAAGATGGGGTCTATAATTAAACCAGGTTGTGTGTTTGACACATAGATGCCACGAAAGTCACCTCAAAAGTGGAGCAAAATTAACTTCAAAAGATGATAGAGGGGATTATGATTGGATCTCTGAACATAAACAGCATATAGTGTGTTCAAGGCATGGATGCAAAGAAATTTACATCAAGAGCAAAGCTTGAGAGGTAAATTTTGGCTTACATGTTGAAAACATAGCTGGTTATGATCAGAGACATCATAATTCTTTGTAGTCCATAGAACTTTATCAGTTCTGTATACTAGCAGTTAAAGGTAGCAAAATAAGTGTAGGAGCATGAGGTGTTTTACCAGCTTTTAATGCCTTTGAAAGCCAGGAAAACACTTAGATGCTGTCAGAGAAACAGCATGTGGAAATGAAGTGTCCCTCTGAAGAACAGATACTGTGTTTTGCCACACATTTTGTTTGCAAGCATGGCATGGTGCAGTTCTAACAGGTTCAAAAAGCTGTTTTACCTTCTGCTGATGCTCTTTGGCAGCCAGCAATTCCTGTTATCAGGCACAATCATAACAGCACTCAGGGATACTTAACAATCTTTGGTTAAGTACCCCTGAGTGCTGTTATGATTGGATATCACACTAGGGAAGTGCTTAACATGTTTATCGTTTTCTCCAACTTGAAGCTCATTTTTTGATGCTGCATGCACTACAGATGGTCATAATCAGAAAGACCTGGTAATTCTTTGTATATATATATATATATATATATATATATATATATATATATATATATATATATATACATGTATATACATACTAACTCCGAGGTCACACTAAACACCAACACACACAAAACCCACCAACATACATTCCACATCCCCCTCACACAAACTCACATCACACAGATACAAACACCACCACTCTCAACACTAACACACTCACACTCTCACCTACGTACCCTAACCCACACCTAAAACTCCCCTAAATACTCACA
>NC_056744.1:462478494-462668494 GCF_019279795.1 Protopterus annectens | reverse complement strand
TTCAAGAAGTGTGACCTGTGCTGTCAGAAAATGTCTCTGACAGATGGTCACACTTCTTGTGTTTATTGCCTGGGGCCTTTGCACCTGCAGGACTCCTGTGCTTTGTGTCACGCTTTTAGCCAGAGAGTCCTGCAGGAAAGGAGGAATAAGCTTATCCTCCATGGCTTACTTAAGCCAGAAGGTTCTCCCTCTAAAGCAGGGTCTGGGAAACCTTCTAAGCCACCGAAGGCTCAGGCTTCAGTATCCAAGCCTCCTCCAGTGGCTCCGGCTCCGTCGGAGCCGAGATCGGCTCCGGCTGGAACCGATGCATCTACCATTAAAGTAGTAGGTTCGGCGCCGGCTGGCTCCGATACCTTGTCTACTGTGGCCTTGTCGGCTCCGGCTGGAGCCGACACTTTATCCAGCATCGGAGCCGAGAAACCTTCGGCTCCATCTGGAGTTCAGGGGACTTCGGCTCCGATGGCTTAGACCCGAAAGAGATCTCGGTCCCCTTCGATACTGAGTATCCACTCGGCTCCGGGGTCTCCTCTTTTGTTGGAGCGGAGCCATCGGAGCCGATCTTCGAGATCTTCCAGGCTGTCTGACCACGACTTAGAGAGGGTGGTAAGCAGGCTGTTGAAGTCTGAGGCACTGGCCCAAATGCTCCATAGCCCGTCTCAACAGACTTCGGCTATAGCCCCACTCCTTGAACTTCCTCCTCCGACTCCACACCAGAGTTCGGAGCCGGAGCTTCTCGGGACAGCGACTGTTTCGATGCCGGAGCCGATACATCCTTCGGCTCCGTCGTCCTCGGCTTCGATCTCCTCCTTGAGGCCTTCCTTGGAGGGATCCAGTCGTCAGGTTTCCACTGTCGGCTCTGAGGGGGCTAGTGGCATCGGACCCTTGTCCAACCCCGCTCTCCCTCTCGAGGCTTCGGCTTTGGTAAGCTCGGCGCCGACATCTGCCTCGGAGCCTTCCCTCTCTTTGGAGCCGGGAATTCCTGTTTCTTCGGAGCGGGGATATTCTGGCCTCCCGGGGAGGGGAGCCTTTGAGGTGATGAGGAGTGTCCTGGCCTCTGAGCCTGGTCAACGGTCCATCCCTCTAGCTCCTCCCTCATCAGTGCCTGCAGATGCCTCTTGCCAGCCTCTTGCTCTCAGGCCCAGGGATCCATTGCCCCAGGTTTCCCCACTGGGAATTTCCTCCTCTTCCGAGGTTTCTCCTGATCCTGCAGGGGAACCCCCTCGGAAGAGGACGTGTAAGAGGAAACACACAGACTCCCCTGAGTCTACTACATCTGATACCGACTTAGATGAGTCGGAGGGTTCCCCACGGTCCCCCTCTGAGGATGTCTCCTTTTCAGACATCCTTGAGCTCCTCAAACAGAGGGGGAATTGGCCCTCCATTGACCCCTCCGAGGATGAGTCGGTATACCTGGAGGCTTTTGGATCCTGACCCTCCACCTCCTGGGTGTCTCCGCCTTTCGACCCACTTATGCAGGTAGTGGCTCGGAAGGTGTGGGCGGCTCCAGATTCTGTGGAACCTGTCCCCAGAAGACCATCCAAATTCATCACGGCTCCTTCGGACAAACAGTTTCTTTCCAAGGGTGTCTCTGTGGATGCTATGGTGGTGGCGGCGGCCACTAAGAAGGAACTGGCGGATCCTTCAGTACCTGTCCATCCTCCTAACAAGGATTCTAGGACCATGTACAGGTATGGAAAGCGGATGTTTTCTTCAGCGACCTTTGCTATGCGTTCGCTGAATTATCTTTGTCACTTCACCAGGCTTCAACGAGATGTTCTCAAAGAACTGGGTGAAGTAGTCCAGGATCCTTCTGCTGCTGGGGCTCAGGAAAAGATTGCCTCACAGCTTGCTATCCTGAATTCCATATCTAACTCCTCCATGCGGCTCATATCTTATGCGGCCGATGGAGCGAGCAGGGCCGCAGGCACAGGAGTTGCTCTTAGACGCCAAGCCTGGATGCGGCTTTGTAATTTTGTGGACCCCTTTAAGGCGTCCTTCACTAATACCCCCTTTGATGGTTCGGCTTTGTTCGGACCTCAGGTGAAGGATACCTTGACCAGGTGTGAGCAGGACGGTAAAACTCTTTCTGCCGTTGGAGTCCAATTTTCCACTCCTTCTAGACCATATCCCAAGGGTCAGAAAGGGGGGAAGATGTGGTTCCGTAAAGCCCAAGGAGCTACACCGGACGCACGTGGTCAGTTTACCCCCAGAGGCAGAGGGGGTAACAATAATAGACGCCGCCCTAGAGGCAGGGGGGGTCCTCAAAACCAAGGCAACAGGGAGTCTCTTCCTGAGAAGCCTTTTCAACATCCCTGAGGTGTTGCCCGACTGTCCACCCTTGGAGGCAGTCGGGGGAAGGATTTCACTGTACCCAGTAGCCTGGCAATCCCTATCACAAGAGATGTGGGTACAGTCGATTATATCCGAGGGTTACAAAATCCCCTTCGAAAGGTTTCCCGTACCTCTACAATCCCTTCCAGACATCTCACCCGGTCAAAGGGATTTGGCAGAACAGGAGGTTTCAAAACTCCTAGAAAAAAGAGCCGTCCAGACGGTGCCGGCAGACCAGGTAGGATCCGGCATCTACTCAAGATTCTTTTTGGTCCCCAAAAGGACGGGAGATTGGAGACCAATATTAGACCTGAGCAATCTCAACAGATTTGTCAAGAAGGCAAGATTCCGGATGGTCACGCTTCAGTCCATTCTGCCCTTCCTGGGCAAGGACAACTGGATGTGCTCTATAGACCTTCAGGATGCGTACTATCACATAAAGATTCACAGACGCTCCAGAAGGTTTCTCCGCTTTCGGCTAGGGACCAGCCATTACCAATTCAGAGCACTGCCCTTTGGCCTCACTTCAGCCCCCAGAGTGTTTACCAAATGCATGGCAGTGGTCACAGCTCACCTGAGACGTCTTGGATTCCAGGTGTTTCCCTACTTGGACGACTGGCTCCTCTCCGCCACCACCAAGTGTCAGCTTCTTCAGTCCAGAGACTACACTCTACAGCTTTGCAGGAGTTTGGGAATTTCAGTAAATTTCGAAAAATCTTCTCTGCTGCCTTGCCAATCTATCACCTTTATAGGCGCAGAATTAAACACCGTCAAAATGTTAGCCAGACTAACAGATCAAAGAATTCTGGACATCCAAAAATTAGTTCGGCTTCTATTGCAAAGCAGCAAGATCAAAGCCAGATTTATACTGAAGGTTATAGGTCTTATGGCTGCGGCCATTGTTCTTCTACCACTGGCTCGCTTCCACATGCGCCTTCTGCAGTGGATGTTATTCACGCAGTGGTCGTACCACAGTCTCCCGATGAGGCACGAAATCTTAGTCACACAGTCCTGCAGGGCTCATCTGGACTGGTGGATATCTTCCCCTCTTCTTCATCAGGGCCGACCCTTTATTCCCCCTCTTCCAGTTGCCACAGTCACCACGGATGCCTCTCTGATCGGGTGGGGGGGCATTATCAGGGCAGGATGGTCCACGGGACGTGGCAACCCATAGAATACCATCTGCACATAAATGTCCTGGAGATGAGAGCAGTGCTTTTAACGTTGCAAGCCCTCGACGACTTTCTTCCCACGGGGACTATTGCAGTACAAACGGACAACATGTCCGTGGTCTGGTACATCAACAAACAGGGCGGAACCAGGTCCTATCCGTTATGTCGAGAAGCTCTCAGACTTTGGCAATGGGCGATCTCTTCTCAGCGGTTTCTGATAGCAACGCACATCCCTGGCAGGTCCAACCTATTGGCGGACAGGCTGAGCAGATCTATTCTGATGCCTCACGAGTGGTCTCTCAATCAATCTGTAGTGGATCAGATTTTTTTGAAGTGGGGCACTCCTTGTTGTGATCTTTTTGCTACCCCTCAAAACAACAAGTGCCCAGATTATTTCTCTCTCTTTCCCCTTCCAGGCCAACCCCTGAGAGACTCTCTAACCCAGGATTGGCCTTGGGGACTTCTTTACGCTTTTCCTCCCTTTCCCTTGATTCCACAAGTCATTCAGAAAGCCACCGTTTTGAGAGCCAAATTGATCCTCATTGCTCCATATTGGCCTCGACAAATTTGGTTTCCGTCTCTGCATCGTCACCTTCTGGTGCAGCCCTGGCATCTGGACCCAGTTCCGGATCTCTTGATCCACCAGTCGGGTCAGCAGCACCGGGCCATTCATTCTCTCAACCTCACTGCTTGGTTGCTCCACTTCCTTCCCTAGCCAGGCTACCAATGATTTCTGACTCAGTCAGAGACATTTTAGTGTCTTCTTTGAAGTCGTCCACTAGGACTATTTATGCTAGCAAGTGGCGACGTTTTTCTATTTGGGCAAACTCCAGGAATATTGATCCCTTTACTGCTCCTGTACATTCTGTTTTAGATTTCCTGGCGGAGGTTTTTCATTCAGGATCCTCGTCATCTACAGTCAAAGTACAACTGGCTGCTATTTCCAAGTATCATGTTGGCTTGCATGACAATAACATTATGTCTCATAGATTATGCAAGGCCTTTTTGAGAGGAGTTTTTCTCCTAAAACCACCTATAAAGCATCCTCCTCCACAATGGGATCTAAACTTAATGTTGGCATCCTTGATACTACCTCCCTTCGAACCATCTGCTTCATGCTCTTTGAAGTTATTGACTTGGAAAACTATATTTTTACTGGCTGTCACTTCTGCAAGAAGGGTTTCCGAGATTCAAGCTCTCTGCATTCGTTCACCTTATTTGGTTTTTCATAAGGACAGGGTATCATTAAGAACTAACCCTTCATTTCTCCCCAAAGTCGTGTCTCAAACCAATATTAACCAATCTATAGATCTACCAGTCTTTTTCCCAAACTATTCCGACAGAGCTGAACAGAAACTGCATTTTTTGGATGTCCATCGTCAGCTCAGGTACTATTTGCATAGAACTAAACAATTTAGAAAATCGGACCAATTATTTGTTTCCTATGCAGAAAAGAGGATGGGTCTTCCAGTTTCTAAAGTGACCTTATCCAGATGGTTGACTTCCACCATTTCCTATGTGTACTCTCTCAGAGGCAAACAACTATCTTCTAAGCCAAAAGCACACTCAACCAGGAGTCTATCCACTTCTGCAGCCTTTCAGGATAGACTACCCATTGATACCATTTGTGCAGCAGCTACTTGGGCCACGCCTCATACCTTTGTCTCTCATTACAAGTTGGACTTGGCCTCCAGAGATAGGGCCAGTTTTGGTTCCACAGTTCTCAAGAGTCTGTTCCATTGAGCCACCCGGGATACAGGTGCTAGGGACACGGTCCCATCCAGCAAGAATGAAGGCGAGATTGACAACTTAACATTTAGAAGTTATGTACATACCATAACGTTCCATGTTAGTTGTCTTCTCTCGCCTTCTTTCTTGCGTCCCTCCCTCCTTCCCCCTGGCCTGGACAGATCTTGAAAAGTCTCCTCTTCTCAGGTTGTTCTCTCCTGACTCTTAGGTAGGAGAGTCATTTGTTAGGAGTTGTTGTTTCCTAGTTGTTCTAGGTTTATCCTTAGCAGGGTATGTTAGCTACCAAACGAGATCTGAGGTAGTCCCGTCTTGCATCATGGGATATAGGGTTGCCTCGAGCTGGTAAAAGGAGTTCTCAAGCTAAGAAAGTGCCGAGTCGGAGCCGAGGTTCGGCTCCGAACCCATCCAGCAAGAAAGAAGGCGAGAGAAGACAACTAACATGGAACGTTATGGTATGTACATAACTTCTAATTTTTGAATGTTCATGACCTGTCATTGTATAATATGTAATAAACACTACAGAAACAATGCATGGGATGGCTGCTGCCCTTCTTCGTACCCATTCTTCATGCAAGAGGTCAGACCGATTAATAAATGTTAACAATACTGATGTAAAATTCCTAGAAGATGTATGGGTCAGTGTAGCATTAGGAAGAAGTTCAAGCATTCCATGGAAATTAGTTTCATCATAAAAGCAGTAGTGTTTTTTTCTAGATCAATAAACTGTTTACCTGTGATCTAATCTTTGTTAGTATTCACTTATCATGTCTTGACTAATTAACATTATCACCACTTACCTGACCAGAAGTGTGTTTTTTCACACTGGTTGGGGGACTAGAGCAGCGATACACTACTGTGCCACAAAGAAGAGATGTTTCACATCTCTGTCCTAGTCTTTTTGGAATCCAGACCCATGTCTTATTTCTGCTGTAAATTCATTGTAATTCTCTACCATTAATCTATAGCAGACTATATAGTGTATCTCACATGAATGGGCCTTACCGAAAAAGTTGTGAAACACTGTCTAGAAAAACTGGGGTATGACTATCAAGTTATTGCTTTAATATAATTTTCTGAAAATAATGAATAAATCCTATATAAAAGCTATGTTCATACTTTCTAGAATTCATTGGGAATGAAAGGCTGGTATGGGGGAAGAATTTTATGATCTCTGGTATATATAATAGTTTTACAACCACGTGAATGAAAGGCTGATGTGGAGAAGGAATTTTGTGATCTCTGGTATATGTAATAGGCTAACAACCACATGATTGTTAACATTTCTGATTTTCATTTGACACCTAAAGATCATCTGTTAAGACCATAATACTGTGTTGCTGTGCAGCACATGGAGAATTTTATTTCAAGTTTTTTTCCCCAAAATTTATTGTATGCATAATGCACTGATAACTTAGGCTGATCTCTAGTGTGGAATTAGTTGTATTCATAAATGTAAGAAATGTTATGTATTAAAAACAGTAACCAACAAATAAATAAATGCCAGCAACGTTGATAACCACTGCCACATAACTGTTCATAAGGCAAATATAAATCTTTATTAAGATCTTGAGGGTTATGATGTCACTATTTTTCTCTGGTTATGAAACAAAATCCCATCCAAAGAAATGAGTTGACAATGGCTACTGTGCAAAATGTTTATTTGTTATGCCTAAAAATATAATTTTTGATGTGGTAGTTTCCAAATAACGAAATCATAGCATTTTGTTGAAATGAAAAATTAATTAAAGTTATTAAAAATACTGCTTTGGCATTTGCAAAGCAAGTGGCTTGTTCAGGTATGGGCTTTTACCTGAGAAAATACAAATACAGAGTGTAGAATTCGAAGTCTTGCAGAGGTGTCTCTGGTTTTCATTCACTGACATCCATTTTGCCACCACCTCTACTTAGTGTTTCGGTCCTTTTTAGCAGGACTGGGATGAACCCAAACAGTGGCAGATTTTGTTACTAGACACAAAGATAACAAGTGCTAGTTTCACTGTATCACTAGTGACATTGTCTAACATAGTTACAGCTGACCCTTTACTAAAATAAAACAGTTTGCATTTTAATATGTCACAAGCAGCCATAAATGACCATTTAACTGTACATCTTTACCTTGATAAGTCATTCCTGAAAATACCTGTTCATATAGATATAGAACTTCATGCCATATGATAGTCTGTTGGTCCATATTAGCTGTCATTTTTAAATAAAGCCCAAGTACATAAAGGTCTTTTTTCTAATCCTTAATAAATCTGACCTGTGTGTCGCTGAATTCTACTTCAGCTTCTGATTTGATTACTAACATGTCTTGAAACTAGCTCAGCACATCCATACTGTCCCAGCATAAAAAAGTATAGTTCTGTGTTGTTTCTGTGCCGTCTACTTCTATTTTCATTTGATTCTCTCTTTTTCTTATGTATTAACCTTTTGTTTTCTAAAACCCATTGCCTCCCGAACTTTGCTGGTTACCCTAAGGTTAGTGAATGTGTTTCTACCATTCCACATCAGCAGTTATCAATGTGGACGAAAAGTATCACAGATACTGGAGTAGTAGGGGCAGTGAAGAGGGTGCCCAAGGTTCTATAGCAAATGAGCATGTTTCAACAAGATCTCATTAGCAGTGCCCATCCAACCAGCATCACATGTAAGGTGTGAGCTGCATACTGTGCAGTACGTCTGTATCCAGTCACATGAGGCAGCAGCAGAATTTTTATTTTTTTTTTTTTGCTTTTGCTGTTTGGCAGCTGCTTTTTGAATTAAGAGTAAAAATACCAAAGGGCTCTGACTGACTACATTTGCAGATGACTGCAACCTAGGAGCAGTAATTGAATCCCCAAGTGACTTTGCCATCCTGCAGGAACTTTTGTTCCAAATAAATAACCAGTGGCAAAATCATGGACTTAAACTAAATGTCAAAAAATACATTATTGTATCCACTGGAAGTCATCTATCCCAAGAAACTACCACATTAACAATATGCACCTAAGAGCTGATCTATTTGTTTGGGATTTGGGAACTTTTGTGGACAGTGATCTAACTTTTGACCAACCTGTGTCCATTGTTATAATAAAGTCTTTCTATACTGCACATCTTATAAACAAAGACTTTGATTGGGAGACAAACATATCTGATCCACAGCTGACCATAGATGGCTTATCTACCTCTTCTGTTAAGGAATAAAGCAGCAGGTGCAGTTTAAAAAAAAATGTTTTATTTAGTCTTCTCAGATGGATTTGCGTGCTTGGAGTCAAGTTTAATGGTTTTACAGTGAGCTCTGCCATGGTTTTTAAGGTTTTGTGAGGGGAGTGGCAGAATAACAAGATGTTTTAAATGGTGGAAGTAAAATACACCTAATCTGAATATGTCAAAATTGGGGGGGGGGGGTAATTGCTGAAGTTAAAACACATATCATTTGAATATGACCAAATGTCCACCAATGAGGTAGGGTAACTACATTGGCTAATTCTCCCCTATCCTCTTACAATTGTTGTGTCTTTCGGCTTTGTCCTGGTTAGGGGTCGCCACAGAGGAACTCCGGTCCGCTAATGATTGGCAGTAGATTTTTACGTGCCGAGTTGCCAGCTCTGATGCACAACCTTCAACGAAGGTATGCCCATTCACACATGTCTCCACACAGAAGACGCTCTAGCTGAGAATCGAACAGGACAACGTCGTACTGTGAGGCAACAACGCTACCGCAGCACCACCACTGCAGTACTTATGTTACATAACAATATCAGTTAACCATATTCAACATAAGTCCAACAGTGACTTACCCTGTTCAAGCAAGATAATTATTTTTTCCTTGTTTAAACAGAACCATGTGTTGCTACCTTAACTGAAGAAACTGTCCTGTTTGACATATCAAGGATTCCATAACATTTTAACATTTTAAAAATTCTTTCACCATATGGCCTTTTTAGATCTGTTTCTTATCCACCTTTCTTATCAGACCTTTTTGGGTACTTTATGCGCTCAAAACATGAAAAACCCGAATCCAAATAGGGCGACATATAAAGAGCGAACCGCGAATACGTCGAACGTACTAAAGCGCGAAATTTAAAACCTCAAACCGTCATAGTCGGCCAACCCACCACCCGCAACACACTACCTACCCAAACACAATTAAAAAAAACACATACATACACTAACCAAAACCCTACTTCTAACCCTAAATTAAAGCACCAAAAACCTACTGCTAACCCTACACTAAACCCCACATACACAACTATCTATGCACTATCCTTAACCCCTCCCTAACCCTAAGGTCCGTAACTATCACTCACTTACCTTACGGAGCTATACCGCAAATGGGCCAACTATGCAAATTTGATATTTCCACTTTCGCGGTTTCGTTAGTTCGACGTATTTGCGGTTCGCTCTTTACGTGTCATGCTATTTGCATTTGGGTTTTTCAGCTTACGAGCATGTAAAGTAGACCCATCCTTTTTGTAGATTTCCAGAACAATTCATCTTGTTTTCAATAAAACAGACTGTAATTTTGCTTTCTTAGGATTAAAATACTTTTGACAGAAATGCAGATTTGAAGAAGCCTTATGGGATGGGTAAGGCCTTTCTATAACTAAATAGAATGGTTTAATTCAAACACAAAAAGGGAAATTCAGTAGGCTTAAAATGTCCCTCAAGGGCAGCTAGCGTAGTACTTGCCTTTGAACCTATGGACCTAAAATGTTAGGGGAATCTGTTTTTATCTCATGCCTGGGTAGGCAATGCTAGCTGTATTCAATATATGCTTACTTTTTCCAACGTGTATTTCCTTTGAAACCTAGTGTTGAAAACTGCAGTTTCTGTTTCACAATTTACAGAATTATTAAAATACATACATTATAAGAATATTGCAAAACTGATATTAAAAATAAAATGTTAATATTTTATTAAGCAAAAGATTAACAAGTCATGTTTCCATGTAAGGGAGGTAAACAGTGATGTATTATATTGACTTCTCAATGGTTGTGTAGCATAGGCATCAGTCTGGCAAGTTTCCAAAAGTGACGTACTCAGACTGTATATAATGCACTCATACCACCCAGTGCCTCTCTGCAGGCATTCCTCCTCTAATAATATTTCTGATGTACTATAGCCCTAGCCATACATAGCCTTTAGCCTTCTGTCTCCAAAGTATGGAATATTACTTCTCATAGTGTGCAGCAGATGAGTAAAATATGCCACCCTTACTAACAGCTTCAACTAAGACGCCCACAAAATAGTTAAATGTGTTACTTCATACCTACACAAAGTTCTGCTGATGAATTAAGGTGATTGATTATTATTTGCAAAACAGTTCTTAACAATGAATGCAGACAGGTCCTTTCATTGTGGAACAGTGTGAATTATACAATGTTTAAGTCTTAAAAAGAGGAACTGTTGCTCATAAAAAGGTACAGGTCACAGGAATGTGCATAATCTCCATCAGTAATTAGGTACCAATGATGGTAGCCAATGTCAGCTACTTAGAGGGCTAAAGCTTGACTGTGGAACAGGCCACCCATATTTAACTAGCAACTCTGATACCTGATAGTGATGGCAAGGAGAATGGGTGAGTCCATCTGGGGGGCCCGCCATGCACACACTGCCAATATCCCTTGAAGGAGAGCTAGCAGTGCAAAGAGGCAGTGTGGAAGAAGAGTTAGGCTCACCCAGCCAACAACCTGCCCAGAGGAGGGCATTGTAAATTCCCTGATGTTGGTGAACTACTTCCATGCCCTTTTCCCCACTATAGTGCAGTCTCAGAGTTGGTATATATAGTTGGGTGGTGTGGGGGGCACAACCTACCACCTGAGTGGGTTTGAAATACTGAAGTGTGTGTTACAGGGAAATGTTGGTCAACTACTTACATTCCTGGGTAAAATATTTGCTGATGTGAACGCTCGATTAAGTGAAAATTTGCTGTTCACTGTTCAGTCAGCGGGGGTTCAGGTACGTGAACCTTTGATGAGTGACATAGACCCATGTAAAAATGAGGTATTATATGGTGAGTATGTTTAATTGACTTTGCAAGTTTGAAGGTGATTTGATTACTTCAAGAGTTAATTATTTGTAAGGTAGGATGGACTATGGGGGTTCTTTTAGGATGTTTTAATGAAACAGAAGAGTTGATGGTTGTGTGATGAGTTGGTGTTGATGTGAGTATTATTTAATTTTGTTTTAACTTTTTTAGGGGAATTGTGTATTAACAGTTTTAGAGAATTGTGTATTTGTTTATGTGTATATTTGCCAGAGTGTGTTTCAGTGGCATATTTTTAGTGAACTATAATCCAAGGAAGTGGCCCAAATCCATGTTTAGATACAAGAGAAGTACTATGTTGTGTCTTTCGGCTTTTCCCGGTTAGGGGTCGCCACAGCGGAACTCTGGTCCGCTAATGATTGGCAGTAGATTCTTACATGCCGAGTTGCCAACTCTGATGCACAACCTTCAACGAAGGTACACCCATTCACGCATGTCTCCACACAAAAGACGCTTTAGCTGTGAATCGAACAGGACAACGTCTTACTGTGAGGTGACAACGCTACCGCAGCACCACCACTGCAGTGCTATACAAGAGAAGTACTATAAGGGGGAGGAAATCAAGCGTGAAAAAGTAGTAGACACTGGAAAATGCAAATGCAGAGATTCTAAGCATAATGCATACTAGAAAGGCATTTGTTTATACTTTGCTTTTTATAGTTTTTATTTTCTGTAAAATTTGTGAACTGATCCAGACTGTGGAAAATATTAACCATAACTATAGTCATTTTCAAGAGTGTCACTTACAGTTGACAAGAGTAGTAAAATTTGCTGCCTCTGTGTGATCACTTCTGCAGATCAACTGGGGGTTTAGTGATGGATGAACACGTAGAAGTGACACCATGTTAAAGAGTTATGTAGCCTAGACCTATAGGTACATTCTGGTGGCCAAGTAGAGCCTTTGGGAGATAGTTATCCAAAGGATAATTGTGTTGCTTCCTGTTCACATCAACTCAGCACACATATTCATAAGAGACCGTCAGTGTATTCCTCTCAGTGCCCTAAGCCCCCAAGAGCATGCCCCTCAGCTGGGTTAAGGGGTGGTGTAAAAGACTTAGCCTTCTAAACATATGCTAATGTCCTGGGGGTTTATGACATAGCATCATGCCTACTCCTAAGTGCATTCAGCAGTTCTACTTCAGATGTTGTATAGCATGTAAAAAGCAAAACTAATATTCAGCTAGACTGCTGTCTTACTTTGTCTTTTTATTCCATTTACACATTTCGTGGTAGAACACTTCCTGCTCTTCTCCTGGGCAAGATTATATCTGTACATCCTAGCTTGGTGAATGATAAGCTACATGTATGCTCACATTAGACCTTTCAGAATCTGAGTGTCTTGATAACTGAACGTGTAATACTGAAATTTTTTATTTATTTCTGAGCTCGTGCTGTTTTCATTGCTTTTTACCATTAACATAGGTTAGATAACCGTATACATGTAGGCTCTGATGGTTGTTGTGGGCTCAAGTTTAAGTAATACTTAGTTGGAATGTAGGTATACTGAGACCTTTAATCTCTAACACTAAAATTTCAGACTGATAATCAGACACAAAGCTTTAAAAACAGGAATAAAATATTGTTAGCATGGCATCACAGTGACTGTGGGTATAATAGCTGTGTGACATTAGCATAATTAGAGCTCTGCTTTCTGGTCAAGTTAGTGTGTTTCTGTCTGTGTCAGTCTCAGTGTGTGTGTATACTCACTTACATAATTGTAAACTATTTTTCATTCATCTTGAACCCTGTAAGACAACTCCAGCATGGCTAGCAACAATTTTTGTAATGTTCATAAATGTACGAATATGGGGGACTTCACCTGTGCTTTGCCAAAAGGGAAGTGTTAGTTGCTATAGAAATCTGATGCCTTTTCATTAGGGAAGACAACACAATCACCCCTCCTCTCCGATGTTTGGGCTGCATTCCTGACTTTGAGAGGCGAGAGTGCAGTTGTGGAAAAAGGACATGTGTCTAGTTTTACACAGAAGCAGATTAACAGTCAGTGGGAGGGAGATGTTGGTACATCTAGAAATTAAAATTCAGCTCCTCTGATTGCCTTCTTATCTGTTCTCTTCATTTATTTAGGTGATTGTGATTGTGCATTACATTTTTGTCTCATGGCATGAAGATTTTAACAGCTTGCACTTGTAAGAAGTATTTCCTGTCATACTATAATGCTTTCTAGATATTTCAGTAACATACAAAATAAGATTATTTTCTAAAGGTTTCCATTAAAGATTGTTGTATAGTGGATACCTACAGAAACTTCTGTCCATGATAAAGAGTATTTTATTCACTTAATTTTCTTTTTCTGTTTCTCTCTTATTTTATCATATTTAAGACTGGAAGGCAGGCTTTTGTTTTTGTTCAGCAACTGCAGATAGAACATTGTCTTGTTAGCTTGGCAGCAGCAGCACCGAGGTGGGCCTAATAAAATGAAATGCTTTCACTTCTATGTCATTTTTAATTGGTTGCCAGGATTACCTGGTGGTCAGAGGTGAGCATAATTAGTTTTAAAAACATTTTGTTGAGCAAGCAAATTAGATATCTTGTAAAGTCCTCTAAAGCCAATTACGAAGCTAAACTAGCATCCCTAGCCAAGGATAATCACAAGGCATTCTTTAGCTACATTAGAAATCTAAAAGGGAAGGGCTAGCTTTGTGCTGAACTAATAGTGGGTGGTACCACTCATACTGACACTGAGAAAATCGCCAATCTGCTAGCAAACAGATTTCAGCCCCCCGCCGTCCCCACCAGACATACCCAAAGCATACCTGTCACCAGTCCTCTACCTAGTATCTCCAAAGAGTAGGTCATAACTGCACTCTCCATGGCCAAAAACACAGCCTCTGTGGCACTGAATAACATTCTAGGCTGCCTACTAAATGGTCTGAAACAGGACCTAGAAGAACCAATTGGCACTCTCTTCAACCACAGTCTAAGTAATTCCCTTGCACAAATGGGGTCCATCAATCGACTCTGGGAACTGTAGACCCATAAGCCTAATCAGACTTAGCTGGAAAACTATGGAGAGAATCATTATGGCTCTTATCAACAAAGACATATGTGACCTTCAAAGTCTTGACCCAACCCAGTTTGGCTTCGTTAAGGGTAGAGCATGCTTATTAAACCTGGTGGACTTCTTCGAGAATGTCACCAAAGCCCTGGATAAAGGCAAAACAGTACATACAGCCTATCTTGACTTAAACAAGGTTTTTGACACAATCCCCCACTCAGGCATCATTGAGAAACTGACCCAGCTGGGAATTAACCCATGTGTCACTAGATGAGTAGCCAACTGGCTCACCGACAGAACGCATAAAGTCAAAGTTGGGAATTCCTCCTCTACCAGCAGACCAGTTACCAGTAGTGTACCACAAGGATTTGTGCTGGGCTCCCCTACTGCTTCGAATATATTTCGCAGAAGTCCAGGTGAAAATAGATGACCTATGGCTTACCAAGTTCACAATCACTGAGTCCCCCAATGGTGTTGACATACTACAAAAAGGGTGTACACAGACAGATGATTGGTGCCAAAGCCATGAACTTAAACAAAATGCAAAAGAATGTGTTATCATTCCTTTGGCAAAGGGGTAATCCCTGCAAATTACAATATTAACAGTACCCTCCTTAGTACAAACCCTGTGGTGAGAAATCTGGGAACACAGGTTGATAGCAACCTTAACTTTGATCACCATGTGTCCACAATGGTAAGGAAGACCTTCTATGTTGCACATCTCATAAGTAAGGGCATCGCATCCAGGGCTAAGTATGTTATAATTCCCATGTACTCATCCCTCATCAGACCACTAATAGAGTACAATGCACCCTTCTGTATGTACCTCACCAAACACCTGAAACAGCTGGAGAGACATCAGAGGTTTCTTACCAAGAAAATTCAGGGCCTTCCACACAAGACCTACATGGACAGACTGAAGGCCCTGTCACTGTACTCTGTATCTTATAGGCTGCTGAGAGTTGACTTGTGCCTGGCCTACAGAGCAGTCTTGGACCCTGTCCTAATGGAAATGCTGCACATGTGCAAGTGAAACAGGACAAGATTCACTCACTCTAGGGATCTTAACCTAGCCTGTGACATAAACCTGACATGCTGGAGAGACAGATATGTCTCCCAGAGATCGTCACTCTTCTGGAGCAAACTCCCAGTTCACGTAAAATAGAGTTCCTCAATGACCCTATTTAAGTGTAACTTAGACAACTGGTTGGGAGATCGTAAATTTATCCTGGAAGTGTCACCTATGTCCCTCTTCGATAAGGGCAGTCGGTGCTGATCATAGACTCATGCTGCAAATACAGACCATACAGCTTGGTCAATAAGGAAACAAGGGTATAATGTAGCTAGGCTTATAAAGGCTCTAGAGGCAATAGCTGAGTAACCTCTTATGAACCTATGAACTAGTTCTCATCTTTGATTAGAGCTAAGGCCTAATATTTGTCCCCTCAGACTGTGAAGTGCTGATGTAGGTGCGTAAGACAACAAACTATACTAGCCAATATAGACTAGTAATGCATTATTCAGTAACACATTGGTGGACTTGCTCTGCATTTAACTAGTTGTACTGTTAAGTTTTGAAAGCATCAGGACTGCTAGAACAGTACATCTCAACCTCTTAGCATAACAAATCTAGACCACACCCACTGTGATGGTGGGACCAAGGCCTCAAAATAGGGACACTCATTACTTTCTTACAGTATACCAAGTAATGAGTGGCATATCCTTCTGTTTCACTACTTGGTACTGTAAGCAAGTAAAAGGTGGGAGATTTGTACAGAACTGACTTTAACATGTATCAGCAGAAACATATTTGACTTAGATGTGTAGGCTGGATGCAAAAAAGGAGAGTAACAATAGCAACATACCCTTGTTTGGTAAAAACAAAAAGCACACCGGTACTATGGAGACCAAAACCAGCAATAGCAATGGAAATAAAATAAATACAAATAGCAAACACCACCATGCGCTGGTTCTGATGGCTGTAAAAATATATATAAACTTCTTGAATACCGAGACACTGAATGCTAGTCCATAACAGTTCAAAGCACAATCACCGACTGTGATATATAGCAGTTCAAAACACAATCACCAGCTGTATTGCAAAATCCAGACAGTTTATTGATATAAAACTTGTTTGGGTTTACTATAATTTCCCCGATCGCATTTTGTGCGAACTATCATTTCTATAAACCATAGCAATGAAAAGCACCATCAGCGAACAACACAAATGTCGAACGCGGAAGCGGTGAATGTTTGAATTTGACACAATTTGAGCATGCATCACACCTCCGGAAATGGAATCACTCTCCGACACACGGTAAACAATTTGTTTGCAGGGGGGCAAGCCACCCTGCACCCCCTCATGTGGGGGGGGCTGTGCCCCACACACCCCCTACTATTTACATATACAAACTCTGAGATCGCACTACAGTAAGAGAAAGGGTACTTTTCCCATCTCCACTATAGTGCGATCTGCATGAAAATGTAGAAAGTCAAAACAGTGTAAGAAACTTCTCTGTGTGGAAGATTTTCAGTCCATATATTTCTAGTTAATCACTGTATATTAATCAGATCAGTCTTATCTAATTAATATACAGTGATAAACTAGAAAAATATGGACTGAAAATCTTCCACACACACAAGTTCCTTACACTGTTTTGTTTTTGGACCCACTACACTTGTTTAGTGGGTTGTTTTGAGACTTTGGGGATACCACAGAGATTACTTGTAAAATGTAGAAAGTCACAACAGCAAATGCTGCATTGCATCCACTGTTGTATATTTCTACATTTCATTATTCTTTCTTTCATTTCAGACTAATGGAAATCGCACAATGTCTGATCACCCATTTGATAGTAAACCCCTTGTTTGTGCCATAACAGAAATGAAACTTTTCTCCCCCATCCCCAAACGAACAGGCAAAGAAAGCATTTGGCTACCAAAGCATCTTTGAAATGCTAAAAGTGCTCTCAAATGACCTGTCCCTGAAACATGTCTACAGATTTAATACAGAACATTCCATGTGAAGGTTTTGTCAATCATATATACCTGTGAAATGCCTTGCCAAACTTGCTCATGCCACAGTACACTTCTAACTAATGCATACACATAAAAGTATAAAGGTCTGTGCTACTCATAATATATATATATATATATATATATATATATATATATATATATATATAAAGTATTAAACATATTACTCATAATTAACATGTCAGCATATGCAGTTTGAAGCTGACAAAATGCAGGTATAACTTTTCAAAATTATTAAATCTCTGTGCAGATATATCCCAAAGTAAGAGCCTCTCTTCTGTGTTCACCACATAAACAAGTATGCTCACCTAGAGACACAGTTGCCTTTTCTGGTGTAGATTCAGGATTGTCAGCACAGTAAAGATGCAAATGAGGTGTGAACTCATTAGAATTTCTGAATCCCAAATCCTTGGATCCCCGTAGTAGATGTAAACATAGTGTAGGCACTCCCTCAGTGTTTGTGTTTAATGGATTGCAGCTGTGAATGATTACTGGTTGGGATAAGGTAAGCACAACAGCAGTGCAGACTGCCCTACAGCCAGGTTAGACTTACAAAGTGTTGGGTGTACTTTTGCCAAGGTTGGAAATGTAAGTAAGCAGCATACAATTCACAGGTTGTGTTCATTAACATCCAACTTCCCCTTCATTTGTTGGCAACTGAATATGATATTATTACAATTTCATATCCTCCCAAACATTTTAAGGCCAAGGATATATAATGGCTTACATACTGCATGTCTCAGATTATCGGTCAGATAAGAAAAGACTGACCAACAAACACAGAGAAGTAGCATGGAAATGTATATTTGCAAGCAATAACTGGTTGTGTGATCACTTGATGCACTAAATCCAGAAATAATAAATGTACAAATAACAGTTGTATTATGTCATATTACTGTTGATGATGTTGCAGTTTGTATGCAGAATGATTTCAGTTCCTTGCTGCAAATCTGTTTGTGTGATAAGAGGGATAAGGCACCCTATCTGTGTTCTAAAGGCTCAGTGTGGAGTGAGAGATCAAATCCAGACCTCTGTAGAAATACCTCATGTGTACTAACATTTTGTAGTGTGTATGTCATAAACTGATTTTCCTCATGTCAGCTGCTTTCCCCCACATTTTTTTTTTTTGCTTTAATTTTTTTATTATTTTTTATTTTTTGGGGGGGGGCAGTGTTTTTCGCAATGCATCACTTAACACAGTCACAGTTTGCTTGTCTTTTCTGCTTTTCCCGGTTAGGGGTCACCACCGCGGAACTTCGGTCTGCTAATGATTGGCAGTAGATTTTTTATGGTGCCGAGTTGCCAGTCTGACGCCCAACCTTCAGCGAAGGCACGCCCATTCAAGCATATCTTTTGGAGGCAACTCGACCGCGGGGACGACATGCAGACTCCACACAGAAGGCAGTCCAGCCGTGAATCGAACAGGAGAACCTCTTGCTGTGAGGAAACAATGCTACCGCTGTACCACTGCGGCTTACTTAGTGCAGTCACAGGAACAGAGGAAATGAATGGCAGATTTGGCTGTACTTCTGTCATTTGTGCAAAGTGCTGCAGTTTGCAAACTGGACCACCCAGGAAACAGACAGGACCCAGACAGCCAAAAAATAAAAAAACGGATACATTCAGTTAATTGTACTGGGCATCGTGCAAGCCCACATGGGGGGGTTGGGCGGTGGTTAACAGAGAATTTAATAATGTTTATTAAGTTATGGAATATCATGTAGCTAGTTATGTGGCAGCAATTGTAAGTGTAGGGCTGGAGTACAGATGGTTTGGGGTTCTAGTACAAAGTGTGCAACCATTTTTTTTACTGTGTGACATTGTAGTTGACAGCAATGAACTGAAACATGAACAAGTGTTATTTCAACTCTTTTGTGGCAACAGGTGTAAGTGTAGGATTGCCATACACTTGGTCCTGGGTTCTAATACAGGATATTCCATACACTTTTACAGTTGTTCCACTTTCCATTATATTCACTTTCACTTATAACACTTTAGATAGTGAAGTTGATATTAATTATATGTATGAAGGATGAGACACTTATCGTGTTATCAGTTTACCGTTCCAATTGCAATTATATCATTCCTCACTGCTTGGTACTACTTCTCTCCACTTACCATCACACAAATGCGTTAGTTGTGTGCACTCCAGTAAATGTGATAACTGGAATGGGCAGGAAAGCATCAGTCTCCATTGCCCTAGATCTGCTGCTAGACATGGCTGGCATTATTGGGGAAGGTGCCAGGTTTAGGGCACAGAAGTGGGGTGTCCAGGATATTTATTGGACTCCTAGTAAAGCACCACAGTCACAGGCTTCTATGGAGGAACTATTCTGGCTCCCAGTACAAGTCTGAGGCTTGAAATAGTTTAACCCAGGCTGTATTAAGTGCCACTGGTATCCCGCACACTGGAGAGCAATGTAGGCATCATTTGAATGACCTCCAGATGAGAAAGAGGGATACTCTCGACTGTTGGACTGAGGAATTTAGAACTGAGACATCCCACACCTGTGCAAGTATCAACTACAGGGAGTACTTGTAAGACACAGAAAACTGAATATAGGCAAGACTGGTATGAACAATAGTGATCTGTTCTTTTCAGTTTTTTTCCCAGCTGCTAGTGATTGGGAGTTCAATGTCTGGGCCCAAAGGGCAAAACTGGAGAGACTGAGGGATGCAGGTAGTATGTATGCAGCAGAGAAGAAGTGTTATCGTAGCATTAAAATTAAAGATAGCTATGTTATAGAGTTGTATCAAGTTGACCATGCATATCCCAACTCTAAAAGCAAGTATGCTTGGATTATTCAGTAACACAAACCAATTATGAGTCAAATATTAGACTTTAGTCAGAGGTTGTGGGTTCAAACACCACAATTCACAACTGTACCATACTGTTATTTCGTCAATAATATTCACATTAAAGTAAAACGTGTATACCAGTGGCACAGATGCCCTGATGTAAAATGTAATATGTATAATTGGAACATGCATATGTGCAATATATGCACATGTCAAAGATTAGTTGCAGCAATCTGTATATAGTGTGTATCTGTTAGAAGGCAGACTAAAATGTACAACTTAAGATAATAGAGTTGTATAATTGTATTAGTGCATTGTATGTCACAGATGATGGTATAAATATTATCTCTTTTTTTCTCTCACCCCAACTTTTGTCTCTCTTTTTTATTTTATTTTTTAAAACTATTTTGTTTTTAATTTTATTTTATGTTATATTTTTTATTTTATTTTTATTATTAATTTTTTTTATTTTATTTTATTTTTTATTTTCCTTTTTATTTTTATTATGTGTCATCAAAATGTGCCCATGTCATCCAAGTGTACCACATCACTAAATGCTCCACAGCACAGCAAGGTAGGCCAGCCCCATTGGATCAGCCTGCCCCTTTTCCACTGGCTACAGCACCAATGCCCAGCACGTCTGGGAGCCAAGCTGGCAGCGCCACCTGTGCTGCCCCTGCACTACCTGCACTTTCAGGTAGTCCTGCCCCATTGACTGATCTAGTGATACCCTCCGGGATCAGTGGCGGAGGTGGTGATTTCATCACCTGCAGCGAGTTGCCAGGGATAGTGCATAGAGTGGTTTGCTGCACCATTGGTACTGGCCTACACTGACTGGAGAAGCTGCTCTCCCTCATGTTTCATACTAGGAGGAGGAGACGTCAAGCACTCCAACCTCCTGCGGAGTAAGGTGACAGTGATGAGAGTCCAGTGGGTCATGACTCGATTCTCACTGTCTCCAAGCTTGATGGCCATGGGCCCAGATCGTCCCCACCATCACCTCAAATATGATGTGCCCCACCCTTTTGTGTCCATCACCATCCCTGTCTCCAGTCTTGTTTGTCTTTTATGTCTGCATTTGCTTCCTCACGTATCTAACTTACATGACTCAGACATACCTATGTCCCTTCCCCAACATTCCTGTCTCTCTCTCAAATAAAAATAAATTGGCATCTGTCCCCCCTCAAAACAATCATCCCATACATAGCTCTACATTTCACACACACCTCTTCTTGACTCACTTAATTTGGTCCAGTTGTCTATACAACATGATTGCGGTGTGGTCACCCCTCTCTCTCTGGAGCTGGCAGTCCAAATTCAGTTAATATTCTGCACATATTTTCAGTTTACACTGTTAAAGAAATGGATAGCTATGGTTCTTTCTTACCTCCCTCCTACACATTCCTGTCCTGCTTTCCCTTAGTTCTTCCCCCTGCTTGCTCCCACTACTTTAATCTGGTCAAAAAATAGAGTCACACACAACACACATAATTTGGTGCAAAAGCGATGGATCCCTTCACTTTTTGGGCTCCATGTTTGCATGGATGTGCAAGAACTGTGAGCGGTGGCAAAATAATGCATTAATCTCTGTGCAATATTGCTTAACCCCTCTGTGCTATGCCAACACACATCTACACGTACTATAAAAAATTCATGTTATTGCATTATCAGTGTTTAATTAAAAGTATTTAACAGTATTAGACAGACCTGGATTCGAACACAGTACCATTTGTGCCCAAAAAGGAATGTATCAATGCATTAACATGTGGTGCCACAGAGTCAGTTAAGCAGCAGGGGTGTTGCATAGACTCAATACTAGCTGTCAGACTTTAGCACTGCAGCTCGGGTTTATGCACTGCTTAGCTGTATCTTGCATGCATATACACTTTGCCAACCATAGAGCAAACCTGCTGCTCGCCACGCTATGGAAAAGTAAATATTATGTATTAATATTAATTAATATTACTGCTGTTTAGTGTCTATTTCCTGTCTATGACATGAAATTACATGTGGAGATATTAGAAAATGAAGGCCCTATCTAGCAATGTCACATATTTAAAATACTGCCATGTGTCCCCCCAAGCACTGCAAGTACATAAACAAACTCTACAACAAAAGGAGGAAGCTACTACAAGATAGAGCAAAATCCTTAAAAGGTAAGACACCCTTGATCACTATAAGTAAAAAACTAAGAGCTCTCATAAAATCATCCAAAGCAAATTTTGAGAGAAAAATAGCTAAAGACTCAAAAGACAATCATAAGGCCTTCTTTAGCTATGTTAGAAACCTGGGAGGAAACTCCCAGATATGCTCAGAACTAGTTCAAAATGATGTGAAGATTACTGATCCTACAGACATTGCCAACATAGTGGCTGACAGGTTCAGTGCAAACTTCTCCCCTCCCCAAAGGAGAGATATCTATACCAAGCGATTGCAGCCCCAAACATCTCCAGCCCAAGTGAGAACTGCTCTCTCCAAAGCAAAAACACAGCATCCATGGGACCTGATGGTGTCCCCGGCTGTGTGCTCCACGAACTCAACGAGGAATTAAACCCACAGCTAGGACAGCTGTTTAATCATAGTCTTACCTCTGGATACGCCCAGGGGTGGCGCACTGCAACTGTGGTCCCACTTCACAAAGGCGGTGCCTCCACCGACCCTGGAAATTACCGGCCCATTAGCTTGACAAGCCTTATCTGCAAAGCCATGGAGAGGATCATAATGGACCTCATAAATAAAGACATAGGGAATTTGCAGACTTTGGATCCATCCCAGTTTGGCTTTGTCAAAGGCAGATCATGCCTTCTAAACTTGGTTGACTTTTTGAAACAGTCACCAAAGCCATTGATGAGGAAAGGCAGTCCATACAGCCTACCTCGATCTGGCGAAGGCCTTTGATACAATACCCCACTCGGGTATCATTGAAAAACTCATCAGCTTAAATGTTAATCCATACATCACAAGATGGGTTGCAAACTGGCTGAGTGACAGAACCCACAGGGTCAGAGTTGCTGGCGCCATGTCAGACTCAAAGCCTGTCACAAGTGGTGTACCACAGGGCTCAGTCCTGGGCCCACTCTTGTTTGGCATCTACTTTTCCGAGTACAAGCAAACACAGGAGGGTTATGGCTGACAAAGTTTGCAGATGACTGCAAACTGAAGCCATAGTAGAAAACACATCTGACACAGATATCCTTCAGAAGGGTCTCACAGAAGCGGATAACTGGTGCCAGAGCCATGGCCTAAAGTTAAATGCCAAAAATGCATAGTCATACCCTTCGGGAAAAACAAGGTTACCCCTAGCTACCAAATAGGTGGCAATCCACTGAGTACAGAAGAAGTTATCAGGGACCTGGGGACCCAGGTTGATAGTAGTCTGTCATTCGACACCCATGTAGCTAAAGTAGTTAGGAAGACCTTCTACATTGCCCACCTTATCATGAAGGATTCTCATCTAGATCAAGGGAGGTCATAGTCTCCCTATACTCATCACTCATCAGACCAATGATTGAGTACAATGCCCCATTCGAATGTATCTGACCCGACACTTGCAGCAGCTGGAGAGGCCACAAAAGTTCCTCACCAAAAGGATAAAGGGTCTCAAACATCTGTCCTATGCTGCCCGACTGAAAGAACTCCAGCTCTATTCAGTAAACACATGCTCAGAGGTGACCTTTGCCTAACATACAAGGCCATGTCAAACCCAGATTTGATGAATATGCTTCACCTCAAAAATCTAGATCCGTCAGAGCCACAAGGCGGAGATGTAAACCTCGACACGGCTATTAATAGGGCGTGCTGGAGGGATAGATTCATCACCCAAAGACTCCCTATGCTGTGGAATAAAATCCCGGTATATGTGAGGCAGAGCACCTCGCTGGCCTTGTTCAAGAGAAATCTTGACCAATGGATGGGAGATCGCAGATATACCCCAGGGATTACCTCAGTGTCACTGCTCAACAGAGGCACAGCAAAATAATGGGTATAGTTCCCCATACTAAAGGGGTGGCGTAAGCCACAAAACTATGGGCTAGGCTTGTAAATGCCCTCGGGCAGATAGCCTAGTATGAACCTATGAACCTATGAACCTATGAACCTACTTTTTCCACACATATATCACCTACATTACAGAAAATAATATCAAATGTGTGATATGCAGTGAACATCAATCTGGTAACATGCAGTACTACAACTATTGACCCATAAGCCTAAAAAGCCTTATCTGCAAGGCTAATATAGGAATTAGCATGGACCTTATCCACAGGGACATAGGTGACTTTCAGCACACTTGACCTGACACATTCTGTTTTTGTCAAGGGTGGATCTTGCTTATTAAACCTTGTGGACTTCTTTGATACTGACCCTAGAGACCTGGATGAGGGATAACAGGACATACCGCCTATGTTAAGTTATCCAAGGCCTTTGACACTATCCCCCATTCATGTCTCATAGTGAAGATCTCCCATCTGGGAATTAAGCCATACATTACTAGATGGCTAGCCAACTGGCTTACCGACAGAACACACACTCTCAAAGTTGGGGACTGCACCTCCACCACTAGCCCACCTAGCAGTGGAATACCACAAGGATCTGTACTTGGCCCTCAACTGTTTGAAAACTACTTCCCTGAAGTGCAGGCAACAGTAGATATCCTGTGGTTTGCCAAGCTTGCAGATGACTGTTAACTGTACACATGCATGCAGAGTACCTCAATGTTGTGTCTTTTGGCTTTTCCCGGTTAGGGGTCGCCACAGCGGAACTCCGGTCCGCTAATGATTGGTAGTTGATTTTTACGTGCCGAGTTACCAGCCCTGACGCACACCCTTCAAGAATGTACGCCCATTCACGCATCTCCATGCAGAAGACACTCTAGCTGAGAATCGAACCGGACATCGTCTTACTGTGAGGTGACAACGCTACCGCAGCACCACAAGCGTGGGGCATGTAGCGTACCCCAATGATAGTAACATATTACAGAAGGGGCTGACACAGACAAATGACTGGTGCCAAAATCATGGACTGAATCTTAAAGCAAACAATGCCTCATTGTCCCCTTTGGCAATGAAATACCCTTGCTAATTATAATATACATAGCACCCTTCTAAGCTCAAACACAGTGTTGTAAGACTTGGGAACACATGTTGATAGCAATATACACTTTCATCACTATGTGTCCATAGTGGTGAGACACACATTATGCATTGCGCACCTCATATATATGGACATCACATCCACGGCCAGGGAGGTCATAGTTCTGCTGTACACTACCCTTATCAGACCACTAATTGAGTACCCTGCTCCCTTCTGTCTGTATCTCACCAGGCACATGCAGCAAATGGAGGAAACACAGAGGTTTTTGTGACCAGAAGAATCCAGGGCCTCCAAACATGACATACATGGAAAGACTGAAAGACCTGTCACTGTACTCAGTGTCATACAAGCTTCTGAAAGGTGACCTATGCCTGTCCTACCGGAAATGCTGGACATATGCAAATCAAATAGGATAAGAATAACTTGCTCCAGGGTTTAGCCTGTGACATAAACAGAACTTGCTGGTGACACAGATATATCCCCCAACGACACTCCTCTGTAAAAGGCTTCACCTGCACGTGAAGTAGTGCACCTCAATGATCCTGTTCAAGTGCAACCTTGACAACTGGTTGGTTGATTGTAAAGTCACCTCTGTGGTGTCACCTATGTCCCTCATGGACGGGGCCAGTTGGTGCTGCTCCCAAAATCGCACTGCTAACAATGACCATCTAACTATGCTCAATAAGGTTACTTGTGGTTTTACACAGCTAGGTTTGTAAATTCTCTAGGGCCATTAGGCTAATAGACTTCTATCAACCTGTGAAGTCATGAACCTATGCAGGCCTCCCAACATCTTGTCTCCCACATGGCCTGCTGATGTAATTTGCTATAAGTTAACCAGCACTGAATCAAAAATCAGTTATGCCATGGCGCTTGCATTAAGTACTGTATTCTGTAGTCTGTTTACTCAGATAGGTAGAAGTTCTGCTCTCACTGCAGTCAACTTGGTGTGTGTGTGTGTGTGTGTGTGTGTGTGTGTGTGTGTGTGTGTGTGTGTGTGTGTGTGTGTGTGTGTGTGTGTGTGTGTGTGTGTGTGTGTGTGTTTGTGTGTGTGTGTGTGTGTGTGTTTCACTTCAGAATCCTGAAATATCACAATCCTGAATTTCATAAAACTTCATAATCTACAAGCCCAAAATCCTGAAAATTCAAAATCCTGAATCCCAACAGACTGAAAATACACAGGATACATATAATGACTATAGAGAACACAAACCAGATTACATTCCACCAAATATAAGTAGGGGGCTGTGCCCCTCACACCCCCTGCTACTTAAATATGTCAACTCCAAGATTGCACTTCCCTACACTATCATGAGTTATGTTGTAGTATAGCAAGTTAAAAGGGAATGTTACTAATACTATAACAGGCAGTCATGAACATGTATGATGGTATGTTTGCCATTTTTTTTTTTTTTGTGGAGTGCAGTCTTGGAGTTTACATATTTAATTAGCAGGGGGGCTTGCCCCCTTGCCCATACTTGGTGAAAAGTGCTATCCTTTGTCTTGTATGTGTTTCTCTGTATCCTTGTACTGGAATATTGTCACTGTTTGTGTCCTGTATATTTTCAGTATTTTGTGATTCAGGAATTTGTGTTTTCAGGATTTTGAATTTTCAGGATTTTGGGTTCCAAATTATGAAGTTCAGGATTCTGAAGTGAAACCGCGCAAGTGTGTGTGTGTGTGTGTGTGTGTGTGTGTGTGTGTGTGTGTGTGTCTAGACAAAAGAGGAGATGTGTGTATACTACAGTTACTGCTCCAATGCCATGGATTGACAGTATTTTGATACTTGCACTTACATGCATGCCTCCCAAACTCTTGTCTCCCACATGGCCTGCCAATTTCATCTACTCTATAGTTGATCGGCACTCTTGTAAAAATCAGACTTGTGCTGTAGCGCCTGCGTAAGGTACTGTGTTCTGTAGTCTGTATAGTTAGGTAGAGGTTTTGTTCTCATTGCAGTCAATTTGGTGTGTGTGTGTGTGTGTGTGTGTGTGTGTGTGTGTGTGTGTGTGTGTGTGTGTGTGTGTGTGTGTGTGTGTGTCTAGACAAAAGAGCAGACATGTGTATCCTACAGTTACTGCTCCAATGAAATGGATTGACAGTATTTTGACACTTGCACATGCCTACACATCCATATCATGCAGGCTTCCCAACCTCTTTGACATTGCAGAGAGCATTTTACACTAGCATGTGGGACAGTATTACTATATTGTCCTTAACAGATGCTGCTGATGTCATCAGCTATAAAGTGTTGTCTGAGACACTCCATGTTGGACTTTGTTATGTGGAGCTTGTATAAAGTACTAATTTTGTAGTCTGTGTACTTAGATAGGTAGGGGTTCTTTTCTCACTGCAGCCAACTGTGTGTGTGTGTGTGTGTGTGTGTGTGTGGGTGTGTGTGTGTGTGTGTGTGTGTCCACGCGCGCACATGCATGCTCTTGCTTGACATTACAGAGAACACTTTACACCAGCATGTAGGACACTGTTATTACCATATTGTCTTTGACAGATGTTGCTAATGTCATCCACTATAAATTGTTATCTGAGACAGTCCAAGTTGGACTTGGGCCGTGGTGCTAGCATAAAGTACTGAGTTCTGTAGTCTGTGTACCTGGATAGGTAGGGGTTCTATTCTCACTGCAGAATACTACTGTGTGTGTGTGTGTGTGTGTGTGTGTGTGTGTGTGTGTGTGTGTGTGTGTGTGTGTGTGTGTGTGTGTTTGTGTGTGTATGCTCTCTTGTTTGACATTACAGAGGGCATTTTACACCACTGTGTAGGACACCATTATTAGCATATTCTCCTTAAAAGATATTGCTGATGTCATCAGCTATATTAGATTTGTGGATATGCAGCATTTGCACCAGGGCAGGGTCAGATACTGACCTGGAGGCCAGGCAGATGTCACCTCATCCTGTGCAAGACAGAATACAGTGACATAGCTTTTAATCTATCCACATACATCATGGCATGGTTTGTAGGCCCTGTTTTCTTGATGAGAAAGCTCGGCGGTCTGTCCAGCTGCTGCATGTGTCTAGTGAGGTACATGCAGAAGAGAGCAATATACTGTTTAGTGTTCTGATGAGGTTTGCGCACAGTGCTGTCATACAATTCTAAGACCGAATATGATGGCATGATGTATGATGTGCACAACACAGGCTTTCAGTGCCAGTGTGGACACTTAGTGGTAGAAGTTCAGATTGCTATCTGGATTTGTTCCCAGTTTGTCAGTGCTGTGATTAACATGGAATTCCACTTTCAGATGGGTAACATAAAAAAGACACATTTCTATATTTATTTGTAGAGCATGTGCCTTTGTCACCAATCATTTGTCTGTGTTAGCCCCTCCTATAGTATGTTATCATCATTGGTGCACTCAATGATTGCACCCAATATGCAAGAATCAGTAAATGTGGTAAACCAAAGGCCATATACTTTAGCCTGAACTGTCGAGAAATAGAGTCCAAACATTGAAGAGCTAAGCACAGACCCCTGGGGCTTGCCAATGGTGACAGCTCTACTGGTGCAGGTTGATTCACCAACTTTCACAGTATGTGTTCTGTCCGTGAGCCAGTTGGTTACCCATCTAGTGCTGTAGGGATTAATCCCCAGCTGGGAAAGTTTTTCAATGATACCTGCATGGGGGATTGTGTCAAAACCCTAGGCCAGATCACAATAGGCAGTATGCACTGTATTATCTTCATCCAGGCCTACCACATGGAATCACTGGGCTGTGACAATATCACAGATCGCCTGTGGAGTGACTCAGGACAAACATCTTCCTGATACAGTTGAATCCTCACTTCAACACACGCTCCACATGGGCCGTGGTCCTGTAGAAGAGTGTACAGCAACATACACACATCTGAGTTGAGGGGACAGCACCTGATGCACGCATGTATAGAGAATGCCTGACTCTCCTCAACTGTGAGGTAGACCAACATGTCATCATGGACCTCTTCTAAGGGGATACTAGTAATATTCCAGCTGTGTACAATAGACCTGTTTGAGTCATTAATGCTAAATCATGTCTGTTGCATCTAATAGATGTCCTCAAAGAGGTCATTGAGGGCATGCATGATGACAACAGTGTCATCCTGTGGAACTTGATCAGGTCAAGGTATTTGACATAAATCCACACTGGGGTATTAAATCAACACTGTAATATGTGGCCGTACTTTCCTATAAACTCTCACTATTTCTAGTCCATAAGTCTTAGGTCCTTAGCATACTGACAATGTGTATTTTTTCATACTATAAACTAGGTAAAAGCAACAAACTACTTTTGATTACCTCAGTTAAACTTGTATATAAGTTACACACTGTTGTGGATTTTTATTACAAACTATGTATAACTAAAACTGATCTCTTCTACTGTAAAACTGTACATTGTGTTGTAAAATTGGATTAGGAGCCTTTCTCCCCGGGCCTCCATTGAAAATGGGCTCATTTCTGGCCCACTGGACTATCCCGGTAAACAAACGGCAAATAAATAAATGGGTAGACCAGTGTATCACATACGTGGCATCTCACTATGTTGAAATGTGTGAAGTGACCTATATCTCGGGTCCAGAGATCAAGTCCGTACATCAGGGTGGTCTGCTAGACCCTTTCCTGTCCATTATTTAAGCGATGGACATCACAAATGACATACGCAGCTTGAGTCCAAATAACTGCCTGAAGGCCTGCAGATTGTGGGCAGTCATTGAGTCCAACTGTGATATTAGTGCAATACGGACAGTATCAAGACATACCAAATATTGCTGCCACAGCCATGACAACACCTGCAATGGCAAGAAAACATGGGGGGATTTGTTGTCAGGTACACAAACACACAACCCAAGCATAACGTAGACATCACACCCTATCATCAGAGCAATAGGTATATGACCCATATGTCCTGGTGTACATGGTAAGTGGAATTTCCACCAGCATGTGGTCACAGTGCTGACAACTCCCTTAAATGTAACAGAAGTATGGAGTATGTGAAGGATATCCACATCTGAGGCTATAATACTTTCATAGCTCCCTGACTTCATCACACCAATAACTGTGTTTGTTGCACCCTTCTACATGTACCTCCCTACACATCTTCCAGTGATGTGTAACTGAAGTTTACCACCTTTGTCACAGTGAGCTGTCACACGGCTTATAGGCCATAGCTAGGTATTCTTTTTGTGAAATACACATGATGGTCTGATGGTGCGGAATGGAACACAAATCAAATTGTTACACCAGATGCATGTGTGCTATCTGTTCTGCCGATGCACACACTACATACATAGGTACTTAACAACATTACTGGCATATATGTCATTCGTGATAATGTGGACTGTGCCATACACATATATACACATACATATATATATATATATATATATATATATATATATATATATATATGCCCACCAGTCAACTCACCTGTATTGCTCATACTGTCAGATATAGGTACAGCAGTGTCCCTCCTATCACCTCCACCAGATGTTACAGTGCCAGGACTGTGTGTGTGGTTACCCTCATAGAGTGTGGATGTGTCATAACAGTTGTTCATGTGTGTACAGACTCATCTCTTTTCACTCTAAATCACAAATGTTATGTCAGAAGCATGGAATTACTGATGGTATTATTCTGATATTGCCCATGGTTGTGGTTGGTTCTTTTAATGTTTTCCATAAGCCTTTACTGGTGTCCCACTTGCTGGAGACCTCTGCTGAGAGAGTACACTCCTATTCAGGCATATCAGTTTGCACAGCTTCTGAATATGCACCCTGCTCCAATTGTATGTCAAATCCCTGATAGATGTCCTCTGCATTATTCATGCAAGGATGCTTATCTCGCATAGACATCCTCCCCATTATGTCACCTTGTGTAACAGTCACATAAAACACATTTTCACTGTACAGTCCCTACTGTACCATATAAATATGTGATTGGTGTTGCTGGTACAACTGTCTTGCCCTCATCTGCTGTACATTAGTTTGTTTTACCTGTCCTCTTTCCCTGTGTTCATCCCTACACTTCATGTGTATGTCCCTATTCAATACACACACCTCCCCTGAGTATTCATTTTACATGGAAGTCCATGTTCTGTTACAGATCATTTACACAGCTTCAGTACAGAATGACAGGAATGGGAGATCACAATAGTCTGCACTGTATTTACACTGTCCTGTACTGTATTTGGACCATATATTTTGCATTCATACTTCTCAGATGTCCAGATATTCCTAGGATGTCCATATATGTTCCTTATCACATTTGTGTCTTTCTGCCATATCACTAGGATGATCTCAGGACTGATGTGACTCAATATTGCATGCATTTGCGTTCATACCTCTCAATTGTCCTGATTTGTGCAGAATGTCCAGTTTTTGTCTCATATTTTTTGATCTTTTCCTCATAATATTTTTGTTTTCTGGCAAGTCACTGGCATGTCATTGAGGATTGAAATCAGAAAAAAAATGACATACAGTTGAGTTTCAAACATCAGGCTCTTCAGAAAACTCATGCTACTGTAAGACCTATTATTCTATCAACTTTCATGGTTTGTAAGAGCAACATTAGAATCTGTCCCTATTGTTGGCCCTTTGCCCCCCCTCCCCATTATTTATGGCTTTGTCCAGATTTCTTGCTCTAAGAGGTTGAGAGGTTTGAGTTTCATTCTACCACATTTGCATGCAACATCTATATCAAACATGTCCATATTTCTGGTTAATGGTACCTACATTATATGTTGTCCTTTGTGCAGTCCTTGTTTCTGGTTAATGGTACCTACATTATGTTGGCCTTTGTGTAGTCCCTATTTCTGGTTAATGGTAACAACATTATGTTGGCCTTTGTGCAGATGTATTGAACTAACAGATTCAGAGCCATCTGTGAAGCCCCGGTGATCATTGTGGCATTCCATGCAAAACCATGGACTGTAGGTGGTCTTCTTTAAACAAAATTGCTTTCACTTACATGGTTTCCTAGCCAGCAACGCCGTTGCCAGCCACAAAACCTCTCTTAGATGAGGTGTGTGGCATGAATATGCATCGTGCGGTGGTGCTCCCTGGTGCTTGTCACACACCGCCATGCACACATGCAGACTACGTGTAGGCTTCACACAGAACCTACACAGAGGTTATTAAGTCTTAGGGGATATGATCATGCTTTCAGTAAGGCGAATTGATGCACAGCCTCATTAGTCCATCATTACTCTTTTTTTTTAAGTCAAGCTCACTAATTCAACAGATGTCTTAAACACTTTTAGCTTTTAACCTCTTTGCGAGGTAGTGCCACGTAAAATGCTTTGTTTAAATAATGATAATATCCCATATGATAAATCATGTCTGATTAATAACATATTTCTTGATTTCTGGATTTTGAGTTGAATTTCTCTTAAAGATACAAAAGTTAAAAAGGATGTGATTTCTACTTTCTGGAAGGCTCTAATAAGTCATACCATGTTTGAGTCTCTAAGAGAGTATGTGAGCTTTGTGTGTGTGTGTGTGTGTGGGGGGGTTACATGGGTCCTGACCTGCATGTTGGACAGGCAGAGTACATGCATTTTACTTATTTAATTGGTTGTTAGAAAGAGTATATTAGCCGTATCTTCTTTAAACAAAGTCCATCTGAAGGCAGTGTGGTGAATTATGTAGAGAAACAGCTTAACAGACTGCTACTACTTAATGCTTTATTTTGAACTGTACTGCAGAAGTCTGTTCTCTGCCCCGTCACTAGTGTTATTATAAACTGTACTGCAGATGTTTGTTCTGTGCTCTCGCACTAGTATTGTTTTTAAATGCACTGCAGAAGTTCATTCTGTGCCCTGTCACTAGTGTTATTTTTAATGTTTTTGCAGAAGTTTGTTCTGTGCCCAGTCACTAATATTATTTTGAACTGTATAGCAGACATTTATTCTTTGCCCTGTCACTAGTGAATCTGGTCTGATTAATGTCTCAGAAACCAGAGGAGGGAAATGGAATCAGTGGCCAAGGTTTGCAGTACCTTTCCCAGTAGAAGAATCTCATGATGGCAACAGCAGTCCTCAAGAATGCCAGGCATTACTCCTGACATGATTCAGATTTTGTCGTTCATCAGCTGCTTGTTTTTAGGATAAGTGTGTGGGAATATGCTAACATGTCTTGCATTTATATCGTATGCCAAATAATACCATAATAGAGGAAGGAAAAGCAGATAGGCCATAGAGAAAAATAACGTATCCTTAGAGTTGTAAGGCTCAGTTGGAGTTTTATCATTCAGTCTTTGCCGCTACAGGCAAATAGAATGTGAATAGTCAGCTGATAACTCTGTACCTTAATACTGAAAATGGATGTGTGTAACAAAATCAAAATAAAGGGTTTGTTCTTTATTGGATTTGTTACTCTGCAATGACAACTGATGAATTTTAGCTGCACTAGGACCAGGCAAACTTGTTACAGTTTTCTTGTTGAGTTAAGATAGCAGCTAATACCACTTTCAGAAACTACCACCGTATATAATACTAAAAAGCCTAAATTGGTTAGAACTACCCAATCAACTCACATATACACAGCTCCTTACCAGCTATAAAATTATCTATCATCCTTCTGCTTGTTCAGCACTAAATGTCATTCTACACAATTATGTTCCCATTCAGTCATTATGATCCATAACCAAAAACTCCTCTTTGTCCATAAACCTATCAAGAGTGTTGGGTATGGTCTGTACTCTTACCATGTTGCTAAGCCGTGGAACTCGTTTCCTGCAGCCATCAGGTTAGTACCCTTCTTTCAGTCCTTTAAAAACATTCTGAAAGACGTCCTAGCCAAACTCTGGCTCAGTTCTTGCTCCAACCAGTATGAACTATATCTCTAAATATAAACAAGTAACACTCTAAGTAGCTGGAAGCCGAGAGTCACATCCAAGTTGAAGTAACCAGAATTTAATCAAAGTCCAAAATGTAGTACAATCCATAAGATAAAAACACGTAATTCACAGTACATCCACCAAAGTGCGACCACAGTCAAGTGCTTTTGTCCTTCCTGGACTTCTTCAGAACTGTGTTACAAAAAAAAAAAACTCCTCCTTTTAAAACACATGACAACCAATCAAATTGATAAAATGGTCAAATATACAAATAATTTAAAAAGACATCCCAAACACTTAAAAACTGATCTTTTTTTCATAAATTTTTTGCTCTATACTTCAATTCTGGCTTAAGGGGAATAAAATCATTTAACCCTGGTGCTACAGTTGAATTGTAGTGCATCTGCCACTTCATCTCAGCCCTTTCCAGCTTGTTCTTACAATCACCCCCCCCCCCCAATATCCTTACCTACCACTTCTTTGTTTGTGTCTTTCGGCTTTTCCAGGTTAGGGGTCGCCACAGCGGAACTCCGGTCCGCTAATGATTGGTAGTTGATTTTTACGTGCCAGTTACCAGCCTTGACGCACAACCTTCAACGAAGGTACGCCCATTCACGCATGTCTCCACGCAGAAGATGCTCTAGCTGAGAATCGAACCGGACAGAGTATTATTGTGAGGCGACAACGCTACCGCAGCACCGACACCACGGAAATCCTTACCTACCACTTCTAGGATACCAAAATAAAATACATGATTGAGGTTAACTTTGATGTGTCGATAGAATGCGTTGTTTTCATCCTGTCTTCTTACATCATAAAGATGCTCATAAATCCTCTTTTTTAACATCCTCTCAGTTTTCCCTATGTAAAAATGAAAACAGTCCTGACAGATGGCAACATAAACCACCCGTATTGTAAAGCAGGAATCTGCTGTCAACTTGATGTCGAACCCACCCCCTCCAATATTCACTACAGGGGTAGTTAAAATAAACCTACAATATTCACAGGCCTCACACTTTGTGGTGCCCTTTAGGTCGGTGATTGGTTTAGGAATGGGGTGTTCTAATAAAAATTTCAAATTATTGTTTGTTCTATACACAAATTTCGGTTCGAAACCTACCACATCTAGAACATCCCAGCTACCTTTAAACATTAGCCAGTTTTTTTTAATAATGGCTTTAATCTTTTCACTGGTTTTGCCATAGGTAACCACCATTGAAAAATGAAAGTCGTCTTTTTTCCCTGAAGGCTCGTTCATATCTTCACTTAGTTTAGAACCCAAAAGTGGTTTATATCCAGAATCCCATTCGTTAATAACCTGATGACATACAGGTAATACAAACTCATAAGGGTACCCTCTTTCCACAAACAGACCAACAAAAGTTCCCATTTCCGCTTTTACTATTTCTAACCTGGAACACATTCTCGCAATCCAGACCATCTGGCCCTTTACAATATATTTTTTAACATGTATAGGGTGGCTACTCGAAAAATCCAGATAATCATTCGAAAAAGTAGGTTTTCTATATATTCTGGACACGAAACAAAAATTGTTCATGTTCTTACTAATTAATATGTCTAAGTAGTTAATCTTCTCAGTACTATGATTACCAGTGAACTTAAAAAATTCACAGGTGTTGTTGTCATACTCATTGAAATCTTCGTGTTGATCTTTAACCTTCCAAAGAATAAAAATATCATCCAGAATTCTTAGGTTACTTATCCAAGAATCAACAAAAGGACTATTATGTATGTACAATTTCTCCAACCCAAAGATAACAAGATTTGCAAACAATGGGGCACAACTAGTCCCCATTGCCACACCATTAGTCTGCCTGTAGAATTCACCCCCCAAAAAGAAAAAAATATTTTTCAATACAATCTCTATTAACATCATGATGAAATTTATCATGGTGTTCTCTAAAGAGGTTCTTTCCAACAATACGTCATGAAAAAGCTCCAAACCAACATCATGGGGAATTGAGGTAAATAAATCCACCACGTCAGTGGTGGAAAAACTTAAATTTTCATCAAAATGTTCACTTTTAATGCGACTTAAAAAGTCCCAAGAATCGTTTAAAATGTAATCAATCGAAGTGAGTGACTTCCTTACCACTCGGTCTAAAAATATACCCAAGGAATAAGTAGTACTATTCTGACTTGTTACAATAAGCCTATAAGGGGGGTTGAGTACATTTTTATGTGTTTTTGGAATACCAAAAACAATAGGAATAGATGGACTGTTGTTAATTAGGAATTCAAAAACCTCCTCATTGATGGCACCCTGGAACAATGAGTTTTCTAGTGCTATCTGAATTCTCCTATGGGCGATGTTAACTTCATTCATGGAAACATTTTCATATTGCTCTTCCTCCTGTAACATTGTAAAAATGTTTTCATTATACTCCTCAGTTCTTACTATGGCCATTCCACCACCCTTGTCTGGTTTCATAAACCTGAGCCCTTCGTCTCTTCGTAGCTCTTTCAAAAGTTCATTTTCTTCCCTAGTTAAATTATAATACCTGCTTCTATACTTTTCATGAAGTTCATATATCTCTTGTGAACATATTTTCTCAAAATTCGCTATCAAAGGATGAAGAGGGGGATTTATACAACTTTTTTTCTTTAATCGGTTAATTTCTGTGTTCCCTAAATTGTCCTAAAACATGAATTTCAAGTTCATTTTTCTAGTAAAGAGTTTGAACTCCGTCATAGTTGTACTAATATCATCCTTTTTTGAGGGCACAAATTTTACACCCTTCATTAGTAAAGAAAAAACTTTTTATCTATAGTAATACCTGCATAATTAAAAATATTGAAACCCTGATAGGAAAGGAGTAACCCCCCGAAAAAAACTGATAATGTCACTAGTAGGAATAGATCAGGATCTAATTGTAACTGTTCTTCCTCCTTTGGTATTAGTTTCTGTATGAAGTCCCTCTGCCCCCCCCCGGGATTCTAAAAAAACTTTGTTGTTACTGCTATAATTATTTCTCTTATTCTGTAACGTCTCTGACCTTCTTATAGGTGGATACTCATTGTCAAAATCCATCTCCCTCTCACTGTCTCTATGATGTGAACCTTGCCTTTCCTGTGAGGTGAGGTTTCCTGGTTCAGTTCTAATTTATTTTATTATTTATTTTTATTTTACATTTGTTGACTGGGTGAGTCCGACTGGAACCAAGTCCATTTTCAGCGGAGGCCCGGGGAGATAAGCTCCAACAGAAAGCAAGAATGATAACAGTAGAGTAAAAGACATTGATTATATATAATATTTAAATTTTAGGTATTATTGTAGTTAAGAAAAGGAATACAGGTAGAAGTACATTCAGACAATCAGTGTTACAAATTTCCAATTTTGAGAGTGGTATTAGATTACAAAAAGGAAAACACAAATTAAATAAGTAAATTACATGCATTATTTAGAGTTAGTCAGGTTTGTCACAGTGGCATATCCATTTTTGTTCCAGGTGTTGTTTGATTGAGGCTTTAAATTGGTCTGGGGAGGAGAGCATGGTAATGGTGTCAGGAAGTTTGTTCCAGGTTCTACTTACAGAATTTGCAAATAGGGCCGTGCCAGCCGCGCTGTTAATTTTTGTTGTTTGTATTTGTAGCTTATTGGATGAGCGGAGCAGTCTTGAATTATTATGGGGGAAGATGTGGTGACTAAGGGCTGGAGTGTTATTTGGGTTCTTTAGGATTTTATTAGCCAATATTAGCAGGTTATACTTGACAAGATTGGGAAATTCCAACCATCCAAGTTGTTTGAGGTTAATGCAGTGGTGGGTTCTGAAAGGAGAACCCGTAGCAAACTTGGCGATGTGATTATAGCAGGCTGTAAGTTTGTTAAGTTCATATTTACTTGTGTTTTCTAGAAGTGGGGAAGCATATAGGAGGGTAGATAGTAGGTGCGAGCGTGCAATGGCTATTTTAGCTATGGGGGTGAGGAAGGTTTTAACTCTGTAGAGTGAACAGAGTTTTTTGTTTATGGTTTTGATTGTCTGGCTTACATGGAGGTCAAATTTTAAGTAATTGTCTATAGTGACACCTAGCAATTTGGTATTAGGGTCAGGGGAGATGACTGTCCCATCATTAGCTTGTATGGTAAAGGAGAAGGGTATGGACCTTTGGGTTGGTGGAAATATGAGCATTTGGTTTTTTTGGGATTTAGTAGTAGGCGACGTTTGGATAGCCAGTTTTCTACAACAGTAAAAGTAGCCTGGGTATCCCTTTTTAGATCATCTGGAGAAGTAGCTGAGCAGATCAGAGTGGAATCATCAGCATATTGGATGCAGCTGATGTTTGGTATGATGGTAGGGAGATTGTTAATAAAGATGGAAAACAATAGTGGTCCTAGTATGGAGCCTTGTGGGACTCCTGTAGTGCTGGGTAATAGATCTGAGAGCTTATTCTGCCAGATGACTGCTTGTTGCCTGTCATTGAGATAGGATTTAAACCATAGAAGGGCACTGGGATGTAGTCTGAGATTTTGCAGGGTTGAAATCATAAGTTGATGGTCCACCATGTAAAAGGCCTTGGAAAGGTCTAGGAAGAGGGCAGACGAGGTGTGATTATTGTTGCGGTTATCATTAATGGTGTTAGTGAAGGATAATAGGGCAGAGGTTGTACTATGATGTGGTCGAAAGCCATGTTGGGTATCAGCCATCAGGTCGTTCTGGAGTAGATGTTGCATAAGTTGTTTGTGTAATCATTTCTCCATTATCTTAGCTAGTGGGGAGAGTATGGCTATGGGTCTGTAGTTGGAGTATTCAGTAGAGGGACCTCCTTTATGTAATGGAATAACATAAGATATTTTCCAGATGTTGGGAATTTTGGCTTCGGAAATGGTTCGGTTGATTAGGATAGAGATTGGAAAGGCAATAGCGTCAGCTGTCATTTGTAGATATTCAGCTGGGAGTTGGTCTGCAGATAGGGTGGTGGGTTTTAGATTTTTGATAAGCTTGCATATAAAGGAGGTTGGTACAGGCTGAAAGCAAAAGAGGTTTTGGCTGCTAGAGTTGTTGTTATTTTCATCAGGGGAACTCTGAGGTAGTTGGCTGGCAAGAACTTGAATGGTTTCAGTAAAGAAATGATTGAAGCTGTCTGCCACCTGTTCTGGGGTTTTATTTGAGTTGGCAGCTGGGTTAGGCGTTGATGTTTTACCTGGATACAGTAATTTGTTGATCCCAGCCCAGAATTTTTGAGGATTATTCTGATCATTCATCTGTAGCCTACAGTAGTGGTGTTTTTTATCCAGTAGGACAAGTCTTTTTGTTTCATTCCGTGCATGTCTATATCTATTATGATCCTGGGGATTTTTGGTAATTCGCCAGGTGGCCCATAGTTTATTTCTACTATAGATTTTTGTTCTTGTTTCTTTGGAAAGCCAAGGAACATTATTTCCTTTTATTCTTTTTAGGCGGACAGGAGCATGTAGGTCTAGGATTTCGATAAATTTGTTGTTAAAATAGGTTACAGCTTCCTCTAAGGTGAGATGCTTTAGTATAGTCCAGTTGCAGGATTTAAGTTCCAGTTGAAGTTTAGCAAGATCAAGGTCTCTTTTGCTTCTAACCTTCCTGAGCAAGGGTTGTTGTGGGGTGTTAGCTTTTTGCTTAATTATATAGGTTAGGAGATGATCACTTAGATCATCTGGGGGGGGTACCTGCAGTGTACATTAGGGGTTACGTTTTACAAGTATCCAGTCCAGTATACTCTCTTTATGGGAGCGTTTATCAATTCTGGTAGGGGTGGCTATTGTTTGAGTGAATGCATGAAGGTTAATATGAATGGAGGGGGATTTTGATGAACAGGAGCCCCAGTCTATGTTAAAGTCTCCCAGAACTAGGGTTTCTTGGGTATACTGAGAGGATGGCCAGTGAAGGGTGTCCTCGAGTGTAGCTACATTATTTCCTGGGGGAATGTACATACAGATGATATTAATGCTTTTACTTTTGTTCAGATGGAATTTGGTAGCTAATATTTCAGAGTTATTGATCTGAGGTGGTTGGATAGTTTCAATAGTTACGTTTAGTTCAGATTTATAGAGGATGGCTACACCCCCCCCCCCTTTCCTCGTGGCCTAATCTAGTCTATGTAGGTTATAGCCAGGTGGAAGAATTTCATTATTGGTGGTAGATGGTTTTAACCAGGTTTCAGTTAGACATAATATCTCAGGGGAATAGGCATCTAAAAGGACATGAAGTTCATGTATTTTTTTGTTTATACTTCTTATATTAAGATGGCAAATCAAGAGGGAGTTGGCGGGTCTACTGGTTATATTTTTGTTATAGCTATCTCTATTAGATGGTGGGTTAAGGGTAATAAGGCCAGGATTGGGGTGGATATCTCCACAGATTATAAAGTTTAGTCTGTACTGTAGAATGGTACACATAAGTTTATTTAAAAGTTTGTCAAAAAGTCTGGTTTTAGTACTGATGTGGCGTGGGTTGCTAGTCTGTTGGATAATAAATGAGGATAAGTTTTGTCTTGTTGTCTTGTTTTACTGTCCTGGTTTAATATATATCTAAAAAAGGCTGGCTTTTCATGTGGGGATTTGGTGTGTTCTACCTGGCAGTGATACCTGGTAAGATGTTGGGTTGCATGCATAGTTAGGATATAGGTTGCGACAAGGGTGGGTAGTAGGGTATATAAGAACATTCTGGTAATATGCATAATTTCCTTACCTGTTTCCAAATATTATTTTGGAAAAGGTTAAGCCATCTTGTTACGATATTCATTTTCGTCCCTTAGTAACTTTCTTTTTTTCCTATCAATATTAACCTTCACTTCCTCCTCAGCTTTGTCAAACAGTGTGTTATACTTAACAGAAAAAGAATCAAACTGTAAATCATTTAAAATGACATTACGTTTTTCAATATTAATCAGTAGTTCTTTTACTTTGTTATTGTTAATTCTTATAATAAATTCCATCAGTTCAGTACCGTGATGATCTAACATTTCTATTAGTTCATCGCATTCTTTCTGTCCTTTTTTCAAACCATTGGGGAACTTATAGACCCGCAAACCCCTTGGCACCCTATGGTTTGCTACACACTCAGACAGGTACGCGTTGTCAAATTGTAAATTACGTACCTTTAGTAACATCTGTTCAAGTTCACATACTCTATTGTCCATAGTTTCCTCTCTGGTCACCGAAACTGCTTTAAATAGTCTGAAATCGTCTTTAAACCAATCATTGAATCTGTTGTTAGGTTGAGTTACTGTTTGTTTTGTACGTTTTTGCCCACAAGGATTCGACTCCGTAGATGTTGTTAACCCAGATGCTGGAAAAGCTCTTGCACTTTTAACGGTCACTCCTGAAGATGTTTCACCCATCTCACTTCCCTGACGTGTCTCTGTTATGTCGCTCGAAGGAACACTTGGATTTTGTAGTTTTCCGACTGCCTCTTGCAGTTGCGACACTTTGTTAGTTAAAGTGACAACCAGTTGGAAAATATTGTTCTCAGCCAGGTTAGCTTCCTGCCCATTTGAAAAGGAAGCATTACATATATCTTCTTTGAAAACGTTAGATAACCTTGAGTCTTCCATATCCACGGTAAAAGTGAACCGGTAAAGCAGTAAATAGAACAGTTAATAGTAACGATGTAAAAGGAACTTGTTGACAGTCCCGTAACTTGGTAAACCAGCACACCATTCAAACTACCAATAACAAAAATCCAAGTTGAAGTAACCAGAATTTAATCAAAGTCCAAAACATGTAGTACAATCCATAAGAATAAACACGTAATTCACAGTACATCCACCAAAGTGCAACCACAGTGGATGTGACTCTTGGCTTCCAGCTACTTAGAGTGTTGTCAGGTTCCTGGTTTCTTTACTTACACTCTGGTCCTGTATTTTTTGTTATAAATATGAACAAGTACCTATGCTCACCTTGCACCTCCTTACACACCTTCTTCACTCTCTTCCTTACTTCAGTCAGTTTCTCTTCCTATCTACACGTAGTATACCCCTGTTTTTTCTCACTCTTCATCTCTTCATATTGCAGTTTCTGTTTGTAGTATACTAACTTACCAAGTGACTAAAATTTGTCTTATATTAAATCATTGTCATGTAAGTTGTATCTATTTTAAACCAGTGTTGGTATTATTATGTCTAATTTGGTGTAATTATTTAAACTGTAGATGAAGTTTGTATCATTTTTGAAGATTGTAAAATTATTGCGGTTAAAATGGTTTTGTAATACTTTGGAGCTTTTATCACCAGGCCTCTACTGAAAGTGGTCACCTACCCATTTGGACTTTCCTGGTAATCAAATGGCAATAAATAAATAAGTGCATAATTGGTCTTCTTACAGTCTTATTTAATGCTGATGATATGAATGACTGTGCCTTGTTACTGGAAATGTGCTAAAATAAACCTGTATACTGTGTAAACTCAATGAAAGACTAAATATGCATACATTTTAGACTCAGAAACATATTCTTTCTTTGTAGGATTCACCAGCATGTCTTTATGCAGTAAATGTCTTGCCTTACTAACTTGGTTAGATGTTTTTTTAGCCAAATTAGTATGAGTGGTAGATGAGGGTCTCCCTGGTTGTACCCTCTGGACTTTGCAAACTCAATCAGCTCTGTTTCACATATAATCATAGTTAAAAGGTTTATTGGTCCTAGGGGTCACAGTAGTTATGTTACTGTTTTGTACCCAATGCATACATGTCAACCTCTCAGTGCAAGAAATCTGGACAAAGCCAGAAATAATGGGGGGAAAAAAGCTCAAAAATAGGGACAGATTTTAAATATTGTTCCTATAAACTACAGGTTTTGTTTGCATTATTATGCATTTTCTGAAGTGTGAAACTGAAATGTCTGATTTTACTTAGTGTTATTTATTGACTTCAATCCTCAATGATTTGCCAGAATACCACACATTTTATGAGGAACACACCAAAAATATGAGGCACAAATCTGGACATTCTGTGAAAATCTGGACAGTTGTGAGGTTTGACCCAGTGGTGGCTCATCATGTAACTGGAGAGGTGCTTACTCATGTTGCATAGGAGGCACTTTGGGAGCCTGTTTTCATAATGTCCTGTATAAATAGTATTCAATGTACTATGGTAAAGAATAAGAACACTTAAAAAGCATGAAAAGCATCCAGCCTTCTAATTATGATGGGTTATCTGTGTTTGTTAGTGATTGCAACACTGTATCTTTTGTTACCTCTGTTGCTCCACTGTGAGCACACATAACTGATCTATGCACTGAGTATGACTGAGATCTGAAGCACAAGGGTAGATTTCATCTCGATAGTTATGTTATGGGGTACACTAGCCCATCAGTATAGTCATGTATATGAATGCTGGACTGAAGGATTTTGGAAAGGTATAGAGTGTCCATTACCAGGTGCTTGTCCACTGTTAGATGAGATGGACAATGAGTTTTCAATACCTTTCCTGTCTTTGCCATGTAAAAAGGCTTGTAATGTTGCTTAGGAAGTGTCTGCACATCTGTGAATTAGAAAAATGTGTGCATGTGGCTGTTTATGCAGGTAGATAGCTAACTAGATGGATAGATCCAGAGGACAGCGAATCCAAGCTTTGCATTACTATTCAGCATTTTAGTGGTTCAGACATTTGGTGGGAGTGCAACACCACCACATTTGCACGTTATGACATAGACCTCATCTATGGTCAGCTTTGATCATTTCTTCTTTCAAAATAAAACATTGCTTTCACATTTTATACTATTTTGTTAGTCCTTTCTTCCAGGTTGGAAACTCTGAATGAAATCAACTTAAAAGATATAAAAACAAACACTTGTACATGAGTACCTCTTGTGTGCTGAAACCCCCAGAGACAAGTCTAGAATAAAATGAATAAGCACTGTCATTCCTTTATTAGCCATGGAGGGGATTATCATGGACCACATTAACAAGGACATTGGCAACCTCTAAACATTAGATCCCACACAGTTTGGTTTCATCAAGGGGAGATCAAGCCTGCTAAATTTGGTCGACTTCTTTGAGACAGTCACCAAAGCCATGGACAAGGGGAAGATGGTGCACACTGCCTACCTTGACCTGGCTAAAGCCTATTATTCCCTACTAGGGTATAATAGATAAACTCTCTCACCTAGGCATCAATCCATATGTTACCAGATGGGTAGCAAACTAGCTCACGGATAGAACCCACCTAGTCAAAATAGGGGAAGCCACCTTAAGCAGTCGACCCGTAATGAGTGGTGTACCCCAGGGATTGGTCTTGGGGCCCTTGTTGTTTCGCATATACTTTTCTGAGGTGCAAGCCAAAACCAGTGGTCTGTGGCTGACCAAGTTTGCAGATGACTGTAAGCTGGGTGCTGTCATCAGTTCCCTTAGTGATGTGGACATCTTCCAAGAGGGTCTCACCCAAACATATGACTGGTGTCAGAAACATGGCCTCAAACTGAGTGCCAAAAAACGCATCATCATCCCCTTTGGGGAGAGTAACATCCACTCAAATTATCACATTAATAACAAGGTCCTAAGCACACAGTCAGTCGTGTGGGACTTGGACACCCAGGTTGATAGCAAACTGACTTTTGACCAACGTATTGCCTCCATTATATTGAAAGCTTTCTACATGGCCCACCTCATTAGTAAGGGTATCTCATCCAGGGACCAGGTGGTCATAACATCCCTGTATTCTACCCTTATAAGACCCATTATTGAGTACAATGCCCCTTTTCGGCATGTACCTCACAAAGCACATGCAGCAGCTGGAGAGGCCACAGAGGTTCCTCACCAGAAGAATCCATGGTTTCAAACAACTACCCTACACAGATAGGCTAAAGGTTCTGCCCCTCTATTAAGTCTCCTGCAGACTCCTCAGAGGTTACCTCTGTCTGGCATACAAAGCAATCGCAGACCCTGCCTTGATGGGACTGCTGCATATCTGCAAGTTAAGTGCCACTCAAGTAACCCGCACGTGCAACCTCAACTTGGTCTGTGACATCATTAGGACTTGTTGGCAGGACAGATTTGTGTCCCAGAGACTCCCCCTTCTGTGGAATATACTCCTGCTCCATGTCAAGCAGAGTACCTCATTAATGCTTTTTAAGCGCAACCTGGATAACTGGATGGGGAACAGAAAATACACCCCCGGGATTCCACCTGTGTCCCTGCTGGACAGGGGCATTGGTTGCTGACTTGTCGGAACATAGGCTAAATTCTTGGCTAGGCTTGTCGGGGCCTCAGGGCCAATAGCCTAGTAACTTCCTGTGATCCTATGGTAGCTCTTCAGATTCACATCAAACAAGAGCAGTCATTTTAAAACATGTAGAAACCAATCACGAAGCTTAAAAAACTTTTCTAATTCAGTCTTAAAGAAACAGATTTAATTAAAGTTAAAAAAATATTGTTTATATCTAACAGCAAAGCCTTCAGTATCAACATTATCAAAATGTGTGTTAAAATAGCTTTACTTTGTTAATATAATAAACACTAATCATTTTTTAATTGGTCATACTATTGGACAATTAAACTGATTAGAGTTTATCGGCTTTGGTTGTTACATGTTTTAAAATGACTGTTGTTCTTATTTGAGTTGAACCTGAAGAACTACCACACCAATAAAGTTTATTTTGGACTTGTCTCTGGATTTTTCAGCAGATAAGAGGTGCTCATGTACAAACTCTGAATGAAATGTATCATTTCAAGATGTGGAATTTAATGATGTTTAATTATAAATCTTAAAGCGAGTAAGCTAAAAACAAAACCCTCAATTGTTCAGAACTTATTCATAATGGACTCTCCTATTCTGACCCAAGTTACATTGACAATATCCTTTTGAACAAATTTAGTGCCAACTTCACCCGTAAGAGTTCTGTTCAAAGCACTGAAATATCTCAAAATAAATAAAAAAATGGACCACCTAGGTCAGCTGATTCACTTTATTGAGAACAACCAAATGATGACTCTGAAGAAGCCAGTATATGTTTTTGGCGAAAGCGCTTAGTCATTTGGTTGTTCTCAATAAAGTGAAGCGGCTGACCTAGGTGGTCCATTTTTTTTCTTTTTTCTTTTATTTATTTTGTGTTGTTCAATGTTGCATTGGTCCTTTTGGACCATTTTTTAGTGTTTTTCACTGAAATATCTCAATCCCTTATTTCCCAATTATCTCTAAATATCATGTACTGAAGGTGCTAACCAAGATTAAAATGCTTCCTTCGTGGGCCCTGACAATATATCTGATTGCTAAATTAATAGCATCCAACATGCACTTGCAGACACACTCCTCAGACTGTTTAACTTAAGTTTATTTACTGGTTTTGTCCCTGATGAGTGACGCACAGCAGTGGTGATGCCCCTCTGTAAGACTGGCCTTGTAAGAAACCCAAGTAACTACAGACCTATTGGCCTTACCAGCCTCATCTGCAAAGTCATGGAATATATTATAGGTTGACCCCCAAAAGTGTGGTTTTATTAAGGTTTCTATTTAATTTAGTTAATTTCTTGGAAAGGGTGACAGAGGCTGTAGGTTGTGGCCATGCAGCACATGCATCATATCTTCACCTAGCTAAGGCCTTTGACACCATTTCCCATGCTGGTGTCATACAAAAGCTAAATGCTTTAAAAATCTACCCTTATGTGGTGAGATGGATAGCATACTGGCTTAAAGAACCCGGACAGGTAAGTTGCAGGTGCATCATGAGAAAGTGACCAGCTGTGTACCTCATGGCTTGGTGATGATGTCTCTTCTTTTTGGAATTTGCTTCTCAGATCTCCAAACAAAGAGCTAAGAACTTTGGGTAACAAAGTTTGCAGATGATTGTAAACTGGGGGGTTGCCATTAAGTTACCCAATGGCACCCATATTGTCCAAAATGAACTCATCCTAATAAACTCATGGTGTTCTAAAAAATGGGCTCAAATTAAATGCTAAAAATGTAGTATAATTGCTTTCGGTTGGCAGTCTTTCCTCTCATCATACTGTCTAAACAGCACACCTCTACAAATCGAAAATATAGTCATGGACCTAGGAATGTGAGTGGATAGCCACTTCTCTTTTGACCATCAAGCAACAGTGATTGTCAAGAAATCCCTTAATTTAGCCCAGCTATTTGCCAAAGTGTTATCGTCAAGGTCTAGATAGGTATTCATTCACCTATACTCACTCAGCATTGATCAGGCCAGTTATCGAGTAGGGCATCCCCTTTGGGATGTATCTCACTAAACATGACAAACAGTTAGAAAGACCCCTAAGGCTGCCCAAACAGATCCTAGGCCTAAAGTCCCTTAGCCATATAGACAGGCTGGTAGCTCTGTCCCTTTATTCAGTATCTTATAGACGTTTGGGGGTAGATCTTTGTCTTGCTTATACTACCATTAGATACCTGATTTTCATGGACTTCCTGCTTCTGAGCAAGTCCAATATCTCCAACAGTATTAGAACAAAGGACTTAAATCTTCACCAACAGATAAATAAAACATGATGGAGTGACCATGTGTAACCTAACACTTCCTAAACCTCTGGAATAAACTTCCTCTACATTTTAAACAGCGCTACTCACTATTTTCCTTTAAACATGAACTAGATGACTGGATGGATACCCACACATTTACTCCAGGATTGAGTGGTCTGGCCCTCCTGGAGAAAGAAGATGCTGCCTGACAGAGACTGTTGGCAAGGCAGAAATGGTCACGAGATTCAGTAGCCTGGATTATCTATGGCTCTGTAAATGCACTGAATACTGATACCACAGTGCAGCTTTAGGAGGTACTGTACTCTTGAGGTGTCGACCTTTAAATGAGACATTAAACTGAGGTCCCATCTGCTGGACATAGTGGTAGGTCAGGTGGATGTTAAAGATTCCAATGTACTAATCAGAAAGGTCGCATTCAAATTATTTACCAAAATCATATCATATAAAAATCAGATAATCTAGCAAAAGAAAATTGAGAGATAACAATAGAGGATTTTGAGCAGGTCACCAATCATAACTGGTTTATTATGTGTTTGAAACATGGATGCCAAGAAATTCACCTTAAGAGTGATCTAGTGCTTTAAAGAATTTCTAGTAAATAATTCACTGTAGTTACTCTTGAGGTGTCGACCTTTAAATGAGACATTAAACTGAGGTCCCATCTGCTGGACATAGTGGTAGGTCAGGTGGATGTTAAAGATTCCAATGTACTAATCAGAAAGGTCGCATTCAAATTATTTACCAAAATCATATCATATAAAAATCAGATAATCTAGCAAAAGAAAATTGAGAGATAACAATAGAGGATTTTGAGCAGGTCACCAATCATAACTGGTTTATTATGTGTTTGAAACATGGATGCCAAGAAATTCACCTTAAGAGTGATCTAGTGCTTTAAAGAATTTCTAGTAAATAATTCACTGTAGTTGCTTACTGTGATGGTCACCTCTTCTTTGAGTATTTTACCTTTTTTCTTGAAAGAATATCCAAGAACAAATGCGTACAGTTGTATGGGATCCATTAGTCTGACTGGCACATGCCTTTATGTATTTATATATATATGTATGTATGTAGGTAGGTAGGTAGGTATTGCTGCATGTGTGTATTTATTAATTAATTTGTAACCATATCCATATGAGTCATACTGTTATCAATGGCTTCTAATGAATTGGCTTCTCCAGTCCACTAAACCCACTACTCTAGCTGCCACTGACAAAACTTCTGTACATGCCAAATATGCTGGCATAATGTTGGAGTGACTTTTATTAAAGTGCCATCACCCATGGCCCAAAGTGACTATCTTTTTGCATGTATTATACACTGAAAGGATAGAATGCATAAGCACTGACACTGAGCTTAATGGTGTGCATATGACTGCATGCTTGTTTGCAGGGAAGTGTTTTGCCATATTCCTTCTAAATGTATGTTCTTATGTTCTTGCATAGGCAAACATATGTTCCTCCTGATTCTAAACAGGGATGAGGCTAGTAGTTCCCATCCCGGTATCCCCAAGTATAGTATGCTGCACAGTTCTGCCCGTCACCCCACACACATACTTTTAGCTCCATCTGTGATAACTGACCATGGGTTATAGTGATGGAGAAGTTATGTGCGGCACAATTGAAAATAAGTGTTGTGGTGTCTGTGTGTGTGTGTGTGTGTGTGTGTGTGTGTGTGTGTGTGTGTGTGTGTGTGTGTGTGTGTGTGTGTGTGTGTTGTCTGACACTTATTTTATCCTATACAGGTGTGTATGTAGCTGGGGCCTTTGCTGGACTCAGTGGGCATAAGCAGAGATTCTGTATTTGACAGGAGGATATCATAGGATACTAGCCAACATGTGCACACCCCCCCCCCCAAGTTAAAGGCGTTTTAGTTAATATTTCAATATGTCATTGGAAAGGGGGTTGTGAGTTTTGGTGAAAGCCCACACAGACACAGGAAGGACAGGTAGACTCCACACAAAAGACAGTTCATCTGGGAACTGAACAAGAACAAAAAGCCCTGTAAGGCAGCAGTGTTAACCATTGCACCAGTTAGTGCTCCAAAATCAAGATAGATGGATGGATGGATAGATAGACAGACAAACAGAAGCAGAGAATAGATAGATAGATAGATAGATAGATAGATAGATAGATAGATAGATAGATAGATAGATAGATAGATAGATAGATAGATAAATAGATAGATAGATAGATAGATAGATAGATAGATAGATAGATAGATAGATAATGTGTGTGTTTATTAATGTCTTTGCTTGTTTTCCATGTGGTTTCACTTGTATATGCTGTCACTTGAAGAAACCGTATGTGCTTTCTGTGTTGTTAACATGTTCAACACATGCTGCTGTTCATTTGGAGTTATTGCATTCTTTTCATGTCTACTCATTGCCAGGTGTTATCCCACCATGACTGGCCCTCTGATCTGTCTGAATTCCTGAAATATGATGACAGCACAGATGTACAGATATGGCCCAGAGTGCAGAGTTTGCTGATGAGGTCAAAAACAGGGTCATCTTAGCTATGTATAGCTGTAAGGTCTTGGGTCAAGCATTTGTCTTTACCTTATGGATGTGAGCACCATATACTGCTTTGATTCATCTCTTTAGCATATTGGTTCAGGATCAGTCTAATTATAACGATGCGACTGTACAGGGTGTACCACCTATTTCATTAATGTGTGACATACTGTATAAAATAATGCACACAAAGTGTTTATATCAAAATGAATGCATATGGCAAAAGCAGTTAATTTTCAGCATTTAACAGCATGTCATAATGACAATGTTACAGGCTGGTTCTGCTTCTCCTATCAGTCTGGTAGACCCAGCGTTAATAACATACACAGATGTCATGCCACACAGTTACATCTGTTTGCTTTAATCAGATTATTACTGTAGTATAGCTTATTAGACTATCATGTAATAAATGCATTTTATCTCCTCTAGTAATACATAGAAAAATTAAACTGTTTCTACATAGCATCTAGTTCAAAAAGGCCAATTCAGAAGACCATCCAAGATGAAACATAAGTTCATAGATTAGTACTAAGCTAACTGCCCTTGCGAGCCATTTTAAGCCTAGCCAATTATCCCTTGTGAGACTCAAATCCTGCACCTTGTGTTTGTAAGGCAAACGCCTTAACCATCAAGCCACCCTCCCATGTCAACAGAAACATGAATGATCAAATTTACAAGAGAAAGAAAGTTAGAAAATAAAAAGAAACATAATTCTTAGAAGCAGTGAAATACAATGTAAATAAAGTAGCTGTGTAACATGCTGTTGCAGTGGGTCAGCTTCCATTTCCTCAGACTTTTATTTTCCTTTTCCCCTCATCCTTCCTACATTGTCAAAGGCCTGGCCCATGTGGCCTTTCCTCACCAGGTCTGCTAGCTCCTCCATGTCGCTTTATACTATTTCTGGGGAAGGTCACAGAAGTCAGTTTACAGCACTCGTTACGTCTCCCGACTGGGGGTGGGACTTACTGGCCTACCCTTATTTCCCCCCTCTCCTTCTAGCAATGTGGTACGGCCCGTGGTTTATTTATTTATTATGTATGCGTTTGTTTGTTTGTATTTGTATTTGTTGACCGGGAGAGTACACTGGGTCTTGGCAACCCATTTTCAGTGGAGGCCCAGGGAGAAAAGCTCCACAAGAAGTTATATAAATAACAAGAGAGGTTACATATTTAGAAAAGAATTATGTATAAAAACATCATAGTAGGCCATAGGCTTTCATGTGTAACATTCATTTTAAAAGATATAGAGGTGACATAGTAGATAAGCAATCACTATATGTACATTCAAACAGTCCTGGCAAAGAAAGCACATATTAGGTAGTAATATATATTTGAATATTCTAGCAACTTGTTTTAGACAGTCACAGCACATTTAGTGTAGAGGTTAAACTTTCTTAGAAAATTAAATTTTAGGAAGCATTTGACAGTAAGAAGTTTTTTTAGGGGGGCATGCAATATGAGGATACATGGCATATCACCCCCCCCCAAGCAGCAGCTCAGAAAGCCCCACTGCCCCTGCTGACTGCAACTCTTTTGGCAGCGTCCCTGGCTTCCATCGGGAATCGTCATGTAGAGGCACCGCATACCACCCTCCCCCTAGCATGGGCAGGCCCATCTCTGCCTGCCATTCTGTCAGTCACCTGAGAGTATAATTGATCTTGGGTCCCCTGGATTGTAGTCGAGGCTTTATCCCTCTATGCCACAGGAGCAGCCATTCCCCTAGACTTACTGTTTGAAGTTGCACTACCACTCAGAATGGACAATAATGTCTTTCATTGCAAAGCAAAATATCTTGCATTCTTTGAGATTGTGTAACCCTAGAGATGGAATACAAAGGTAGAGGGGTAGATGGGCAAGATGCACCCCCCCCCCTTCATTTTTTCTTAAATTGCTGCAAAGAAAGATAAACCATATTTCATCATGTGCCAGTGTTAGCTGTCATAAACTCAGAGAATTTCTCAGAAAGCTTTTAAATCATACCATTCAACTGTCCTGATTTTCCAGACTGTCCAGATTTTTGCCTCATATTTTTGGGTCTGTTCCTCATAAAATTCTAGTTTTCTGGCAAATCATTGGTAAATCATTTTGGATTGAAGTCAAAAAATAAAGGCAGACATTTGAGTTATAATCTTTGTACCATTCAGAAAATTCTTGCTAATGCAAAATATGTTGTTCCATCAAATTTCGAAGTTTGTTAGAATAATATTTAAAAAGCATTTCTATTTTTGGGCCTTTTTCCCCTTATGGCATTGTCCAAATTTCTTGCTGTAAGATCTTGAGAGGTATGTTTAAAATTGATATATAAGCACTGAAAAAAGTCACATAAAATGGCTTGAATAGACAGCACGCAAAGTAGCTGATACTGTTAATAATAGCAAGTTCATTACCCAATTTATACAGCTACGCATCTCATACTATTAGTAGATGAACTGTTTGATTAGTGAGAATAAATGCTCCGGCCATTGTTAATGTTTAATTTATAAATATGGATCTGCATCAAAGCAAAGACAGCAATCCCTCCTTTTATTATAGTTACCAGAGTGAGATACAGTAGAGAGTCGATTATCCAAACTAGTTGGGACCTTGGGTAGTTTGGATAATCAAATTGTTCGGACAATCAAACATATAGTTGAAAAAACTTCGAAAATCTTGTTTTTCTGCATGCAGGGAATGTACTTTTCAACTATTCAGCGATTCTAGTGGGCAATAAGAATACTTTCACATACAAGCGGGCTGCAAGCTCAAAAAACATTCACAAGTGAATACATATAACATTTACTTATTCAGACTTTATGATTTTTCCTACCCAAAAACTTTGAAAGGCTGCATTCGGATAATTGATATTCGGATAATCAACTCTCTACTGTACTGAATAATTTCAACTGTACTTACATATATACATAAAAGCCATTGTATATTAATTTCTATAAAGCTACATCAGAAAACACCTAAATCACATATGTATGCTGTTAAACCTTTATTTTTTTATATATTATAATCAGTGGGACTTCTCTGTGTTGCATTTATACAGTTACTGTAGCAGTGTATTGTCTGGCATGTGACTTCCAATTTGTAACTTTTATTTTTGATAAACTATAATCTGTGTGAATGAATTCTATGCAGCCCATTTGTTTAATTTCAGTAATTGGAGTATTGTCATTTTGCCTGTACTCTGTAACTTCCAATTTGGCCCAGGTTATAGCTGAAGTCAGCCAAAGGACCAGCTCCAAACTGATTTAACAACAATCAGTCAAATTAAAAAAAAAAAATAAAAAAATCATGCAGCGATGACATGTTTAGCACACTTTCTCTTCTTGTCTTATTTAAATCTTACATGTTTCGGCAGTTTTATCCTTTTATCTTTTCAGTTCATTCATCTGCAATTCTGCCATGTTATAATTAGTCTTATAAACAGAACCTTCCAAAAAGAGGTGAAAGGGGAAGCTTAGGAGAAAAGGATGAGAGAGTGAAGAAAAAGGATGAGACAGTAAAGAGAAAGAACAAAAAATAAAGCAAGAGAGAGGAAGAGGGAGCAATTATGATGCAAATAGATGCAAAGCAGGCAACTGGGATATCAAAAAAACAAAACTGATGAAAATATAGTAATTCTGTTAAAAAGACTGATAAAATATTTGTCATAGCTCACTCAAGCCTAAAATGCCTTTTTTGTATACTTCCAGTTCACACTCATACCTCCTTATGGTGTCCAGAAGTGTCTGGGTCTGTCTTCTTTTGCTAAATGACTTACCTGCTAATGTTGTTGTTGTTGTTGTTGTGTCTTTCGGCTTTTCCCAGTTAGGGGTCGCCACAGTGGAACTCCGGTCCACTGACTTACCTGTTAATAATAGACAGTATTAGAAAGGGCATGGAGTTATTAACAAGATGACACATATTGTTAATCCAGGGTGTCCTGCAATGGAGAATTAATTATTATTCATATTTATGTTCATATTATAACTGAGAGACATACAGTTTATTGAGGTGTATGGTGTGAAACAACAATATGGGAGAAAGGAAAATTCACTGAAAATACTGGTTTACATCATATTATACTGGAAATATTTCTAATTCGTTGTTAGCAATTATGAAATAAGCAATATTTCCATATGTTCGTAATACTTCAAAAACCAAGTGACTTACAAACAGTTGCATGACATTAGGTAAAACCTTAGATGTTATTGAAGAAAACTGTCTTTAATATTTGCACTGTAAGTTGCACATCTTGACAGATATCCAGTATTATTTGTATCGCTAATTATACAATTAAACAAATGTTTTCATATTTCTGTAAATATCTCAATAAACATGTACTTACAGAGAATTTCTATTTCATAGGTTCATAGAAGGTTACTCGGCTAATGGCCCTAGAGCTCTTACAAGCCTAGCCATATTAATCCCGAGTTTTCCCAATTGTCAGTAGTTAGGTGAGTGAAGTTCACAGAGGTAAGGGTCTATGGTAGTTAATACTGACTACCAACTTCCTCTGTCCAGGAGGGACATGGGCGCCACCCCAGGAGTGAATTTGCGGTCACCCATCCATTGATCTAGGTTGCATTTGAAGAGGGTCAGGGAGGTGCTTTGTTACATGTGAATTGGAAGTCTGTTTCTGAGAAGTGACTGTTCTGTTTAGTTTTCTAATACCTCCTAAAAGATTTCTTAATATTTTTGGAGAGAACAAAGTGGCATTACTTGCTTAGCTACAGGAAATATTTGTTTTCAGCCTGCCTTTTCATAGTCCTGCAGGTTAGCGGTTACCCTGGTTTATTTTTTGTAACTCAGGCTTGTGGCGTTGCTGCCTTAGGTGTATGTTTGCCTTTTCTTTTAAGGCCACTCAAGCAAGAATTGTGTTGCCTACATGATTGTAATGTGGTCTTATCCTAAAATTAACAATCTTGCATATGGAAATTACTTGCTCTAAAGCTTATACCAGAGTAACTATCCTATTGTCTAATTTTCTTAGATACAGAGAGGGTTTCTGCAGCACTACAGATAAACATCAGATGGAATTTGCAGTATTCCAATAAAAGAAACAGTGGCATGGACTTCACTGGGTTAAACTCCATGTACTTCTCAAATTCCCTGAATGTAAATTGCCCTGGTCACTGAAAATAAATTGTTCTATCTATTGTTTTTGTGAATGATCTAGAGAGTGTAATGGCTTACAATGTAACAATTGTATGTCCTGGGCCGAAATTGTTCAGGATTTTATTGAGAGATCATTACTAGCTTGTAGCAGGGCTGGGACATTTGCCAACAGTCTGATCTACTGCTGAAACCTTCTGGGGATGTAAAGGTATATCCTCAGCCTCTCTGATGAACAGTTCTTCATGAGTCACATAAATTAAGAATATTTAATTTTTAATTATTGCTTGCCCTTTTTATCTTTATGTGTTATTAGTTTTGCTTGGGCTGCGGCTGAAATATTTCCTTTGTTTAAACCTCAGAGTGATTCAGAGAAATTGGATAAAAGTTTTGGAGAGTCCTAGCCTGGCCTATCGACTCTTACTAAGAGTAACTTACCCCGGAGTATTTGCATGCACTCGAGAGTTCTTCTCCCTTCCTGAAGCACAAAACCTTCCACCCTAGCTTATTTCTTAAAAAAAGTAACTACCCCTCACCCCATTTGAAATGTTTGACATGCTAGTAATAGTTGGAACCCCAAATAAGCTACTTAAACATCTTTTATATATCTTTGCAATCTTTAGTTCATGATAAAAATGTTGTATCTGCTTAGAGGGAGCTTATACTGCATTTCTGTTTGATTCAGAGCCGAAGTCCTTAACATTCTGAGTTACTGTTGTAAAGGATAAAACATTAATTAGGATGAGTTGTAAAGTACTTGAAATTATACTGGCAGATTGTGTTCTCTGTTTAAGACGTGGTATAAAGATAGCGCTTAGCAAACATCTAGTAAGGCAAATGCTAGACTAAACACTCCTTTGCTTGTCTGTAAATACCAAATGGGTGAATAATTCTCCAAATACTTTGAAATTTAGAATAGTTTTTAAAAGTTTAATTTAACAAAATGTAAATCAAAACAAGCTGTATTATAATGACTTAATGCAGCAGTCAGCTGCCAGCATGATAAAAGCGCCCAGCTACTTAGCTATTTTACCTACTTGAAATCCGGGTGCTGGGGCTCATTACCTTTGGGCTGATTGAACAATGTAAAACACAAATCACATCAGGTTTTGCCTGCTATATTTTTCTGCCTTTTTTAAAGTTTATTGGCGGAGTCCATGCCTTTTGGTAGTGCTGCTCCTGTAAAGAAATGATGTGTGGATGTGTGGGCTTTGGTGTTTGCACTGCTGCAGGGGTTGCAGTTCCATCAAAAGGGGTTGGTAACTACAATCCAACAGAGACTGTCTCTTAAGGAATCATTTCTGTAAACACCCTGTCATAGCACCGAGTAGCTGTCTCTTGATGTCCTTTCTCAGGAATTTGTCTGGGGTTTGCCAGTTCCAGCATTCCTTTCTTATTATTTCTGATGTGGGTCAATAAGCAATGCATCTATCTGAGTTGATAGATGTATTGCTTAAACAGCTACCACTATGACCTTTGCTAGCCGTTGTGGTTTTGGCTCCTGTTGCAGAGTCAGTAAGCAGTGGTAGCTCTCCTGTGCTCAAGCTGTTCTTTTTTGGTATTGCTAGTTTTGGTACTGTTTCTGATTGCAGTTTTGGACTGTATGAACAGTATGGCTACTTCTGCAGATTCAAAGCCATAGTTTTCAGACTGAAACTTTATTACTGCTGTAGCCACAAATTTAAAGTGTGAGATTTCAGTTCCAGTAGTATATATTTTAAATATGTGCAAACACTTAATTTTGGTCATAATGTCTCTTCATTAATCTTGGTAGAAACAAACCTTTTGTCCCAGGTGAGGTAAAGAAATTATTTTCCCTATATTGCTGCTTCCAAGATAGTTAACTTTTTAGTAAAGTTAAGGCATTTAGACATTAAGGCTATTAATTACATGGGTGGTGCTTTAATCATGAGGCAGTTGTAGGGCTCTTTATAACCTGTCTGCAAATTGTATTCCTGAAGAATGTTATGCTCATCATAGATGAGTTTGGAGCAAGCTGACCAGGTCACTCTTCTCTCTGCCTTTGAATACCCACCAGCTTCAGTTTGCTCTCTAAATCATCCACTTTGCCCTGAGGTCATTTGATCACATAGCCATGCTTTTATGTCTTGCCTTGGAGTTCCTGGATCTGGCACTTCTGCAGTGTGGTGGAGGATCCCTGGAAGGCCAAATTCACAGAGGGAGAGAGAGATCAGATAACTTTGGAATTTTTAACAGCAAGGACTCTCAGAGGTGTCTGATAGCACCTTATTGATCAGTACTGTTAAATTGTCCAGTATATTATCAATGCTTCCCTTTACTATTTTTTTTCCTTGAGACACTTTGCCCCAGTGACTGCTAAGCATCAGCCTACTCAGATCCGATCAGCTTATTTGCCCAACATTACCGGGGTAAGGGTCAACCAAAAGGGGGCTATCATTAAGGCAGCCTGCAGTAGTGGTTTAGATATTTTGTCTTTTTAAGCCCTACCCACTGTGTCCACCAGGAGTCAATGATGGGACTTGCAGTGTTGCACCATCCCTCACTTCTATAAGGGGTTGATATCATCAGAAGGCCCTGTCCACCCACAGGCGACACAGCATAGCAGTTTCCTCGGTCACCACCAGAGAAGTCCAGCCAATGCACATGTGCCCCTGGGCATGTGCACTTCCTCCTCCAATCGTAGGCATATCCATCTTAATTTGAATGCACCATCAAGTTCCCAGGCTGGTGGTTGAACTTGGGTTACCATGGCCATGGTCAGGACTTTATCACTCTGTGCCATTTGTGCATGCTTTTCATTTACTAAATATGGTGCCTCAGCTTCCAAAAGCATGGCATGTGGAAGTTTGTAAGTACTGATCCGATTAACTGATATATTGCAGAATTTCACTCTCAGTTCAATCTAAACAGCCATCTGTCATGGATTTATTGAGTGATTAGAGTTGTAATGCTGAAAAATACTCCCAGGATATGAAGCTAAAATTTTAAGTTGCTGCTGCCATCACTTCCATCTTCTGCACCCCCCCAGCCAGTAAGCTGACATCTTCTGCTTCCTCTCATCTTCCAAGACTAAGACTTCTGTGTTATTTGGGCCACTATTGAAATCCAAATCATCATAAGTGCATATTCGCACCTTTATCCCTCTGCACCAGAATCACATTCTTGGAAAGAGTTACAGGTTTTCAGCATTCTGTAGGATTAGAATAACTGCGCATATTTTAGGGATTGAGACATAGCCACATGATATTCATTGTCCAATGAAAAGTTTTTTTTTTCAGTACCCATTTTACAAGTTTACTTATTTAACTGATTGCACAAACAGAAGAGTTTTATTTATTTACTTATTTGTTTAATTACTTATTTATTGACATTTGATTACCGGTTAAGTTCAACTGGGTAGAAGCCCATTTTCAGCAGAAGCCCGAGGAGAAAAGCTCATAATTGTTACAAAACATTTTAAGAACAATAATTTTATAATCTTCAAAAAATAAAACAAAACATCTGCAGTTTAAATAATTATAACAAATTAGACATAATATAAAAACATTGGTTAAGAATTGATACAAGTTATATGATGATCATTTAATATTTATTGGAATATTAGACAGTTGTAGAGAAATTAAAGGTAAGTTAGTCTAATACAAACAAGAATTGCAATATAAAGTGAGGGAAAAACAGGCTTATGGTGTATTTAGAGAGAAAGTCGGGAAGAGAATTTGATAAAAGGGTTGCCTGAAGGTTAGAGGAATATAAGGAAAGGATTTATATCTCATATTGTATGTAATTTCAGGTGGTTTTGATTTATTTATGCATGTAGCGAAAATGTGGTAATCGGTGAAAAATACTTAACTTGCACAATTTGTTTTTCTGTTTAACACATGTTCATGTTTAGGGCCCAGAAGAAGGGTGTGGACAGACATGTTTGAAATATATGATCATTTCAACTAGATTATGGCCATCTAGGTGACAGCTAGGTGATAAAACAGTAAAGTTGGCTTGTGTTTTTTTAATTTTTTCGCTGATTATAAAGCTAAACATTAACTACACCTGGTGCCCTGCTTAATTTTTGGATCAATGAAGCCAGCTTTTTCTCTCTGGAACTAATCCTGTAGTCAGGGCTAGAGAAGAGGCTGAGGCATCCCAGTGTATTATCATCCCACAGCCATGTAGAATATATTTTTTTATGCCTTGCCCCTAATCTCACTCAGATTTTGTATCAATGTTTTGATTTTGCTTCCTCTCATGCTAGGTCCCTTTGAAACATAAGACAGATGACACCTTTAGGAAATACTGGCCAAAAATGAACTACACTGTGCTAATCGGTAGTATTTTCATTACAATCTCCCTCGATTAAAACGGTTTTGCTGATCATTTCATACTTAACACTTATTTTACGTCAGTAAGACATGATGTATGTTTACACATGCTGTCACATATCTATTTGACATGTCTGCCAATAAAAATACTCCACTAACTCAAGTACATCAGCATTCTGTCAAAACTGTTTAATAAGAACTGTTGAAAAGTGCATGTTTTCTTATGCCCACTCCCCATGTTTAATCTGCCACAATAGAACCCCTGATTTGCAGATCTGTGTAATGGGTCTGTGTTTAATGTGTGCAGAATGTTCCTAGGGGATGTTTTCCAGCTGAACGCACTGCAGATAATCAGCAGCTGGGCTCTCCTAAAGGAGAATTAATTAGCGAAAATCAGAGAATTGTGTATTGCGTACTCTAATACTTCAAATGCTGCTTAGCAAGAAAACTGGAAGCTGATGGCTCATTTCCCTTTTGCCTAGTGAAGTTAGGTCAAAAAAACACACCACGTAGAATTACAACACTGTAAGAAAGAACATTAGAATTTTTACCAGGGCTATTTTACTATAAAGGTCAAGAACTGATAACGCTGTGTGATGAAAGTGTTAAAGAAACCTACACATGTAGTCACAGTTTAGTTAGATGACTGTTTCATGTGTAGGGATTACCAGTGTGAGGTTCGACTTGAGTTTTGCTAACTATTGTTTACCTTTTCGCAGAATTATAATTTATGTAGTCTTATGAGACAGAAGTCAGAGAGTGAGGTGGTGGATAGTCAGTTTGAGTTTGACTATCCATTAAACTGAGGTTTGCTCAAAAGTTTTAGAAAAGGAGGCACTTCATAATGATATGATAAGTTCTTCCAGTACAATAAATTCAAGGGTTAGCAGTATTGTAATCTGAGGTCGTGCTTTTATTATAATTTTTAGGTACAGTGCAGAACTACTATCATTAATAACTGAAAAGCTGACCATTTGCAAGGGATCTTGGGAAGGAGCAGTGGCACGTCATAGGCTGCCCAGTAAAGCCTTTATTTAATTCTCAGGAAAAGTTACTTGCTGTGAGGTCATTACAACAATTATAAATCTGATCACACTAATGAGAGCCTTTCATATCTTACAAGCTCAGCAGTATGGAAACCGGTTCTTATTTTGGAAGTCCTGCTGTCAGTGCGAATCACATGTGGCCGTCATGTCAGGTATTTCTTTAAGAATACCAATTGCCATGGCACTCATATGACAGTTTGCATCAAGAGTTGACCTACAAGAATCATTGTAATGATGTATGTAATGATTTGCCCAGTGATTACTGATGCACATAAAACATTTCCATGTGAATTATTTTCGTTTCTTTGCAGCACTTCCCCTCAGTTCTGTGTGCCCTGTTGATTAAGTAGTGTTGCTTCATCGATATATTTCACTTCTTAAACATGAATTATTTTCTTTAGCTGTCTTCCTTCATCAGGAAGGATTAGCATAAGACATTCTTGAGTATCACATGTTGCTTACTTTGTCTCTTTCAGTCAGGATTAAGTAGGAAAACTAAGACAAATCCATGGTGCATTGGGATGGAGCAGTGCACACAAGAAACACAGGTTTGACTAGTGAGCTCAGCACCTGGACATTTAGTTTTTGGGGGAATACTGTAAGTAGCAGTACTTTACTTGCTTGCGTATACCAATGAGGAGGGAAGGAGTCCTAAACATGAGGTGATATCACAGTGGTGATATTGGGAGTAAGCATGCCAAGTGTATTAGTACTGGCGCATGCAGCAAGAGATGTTCTTGGCCTTAACAGCCTTATATCATTGCATGCCAGATGAGTGAATGGGAATGAATAGGGCACAAACAAAAAAAATCTCAATGCCATGAGTATAATGCTACAATGGGCTGCCTCAGTCCTCACTCAAATAACAGGAAATTATATCCAATTAGAGCGGAATGACACCTAGCATGTAAGACTGAGGAAAGGCACCAATGGAAGCCAGTGATCTGGTCCATACGGACCAAAAAACGTATGTAAAAACAAAAGTAGGTAGTCTGAAACCATGTTGATAACAGTAGTGGTAGGTATGGCAAAGACAAAGAAAATGGTTCTCGAGAACCCTACACTTCTCTTCCATGGCTCACATTTTAGTAAAGGCAACCTTAGCTGATGTACATACAGCACCACCACCGCACACTGTGCATTTCTCAGGTTCTGCAGACACTATATCTATATCTACATATATCTGTGCAAATTCCAAACGTTTGGTCAAATGTTTGCTTTATCTTGGACAGATTTTTTTCTGTAAAAATCATCAGTGGTAAAGTTAACTGATTTATGTTATAGTTGAGTTGGCAAAACAAGTACTGTTAATATATAATATAACAGATAAAAACTAAATTAATGTATGTGGTGGTGCTGCGGTAGCATTGTCGCCTCACAGTAAGATGTTGTCTCGTTCAATTCTTAGCTAGAGCGTCTTCTGTGTGGAGATATGCGTGAATGGGCGTACCTTCGTTGAAGGTTGTATGTCAGAGCTGGCAACTCGGCATGTAAAAATCTGCTGCCAATCATTAGCGGACCGGAGTTCCGCTGTGGCAAACCCTAAAAGCCGAAAGACACAACAACATATATATATAATTATGTGTTATTTCTCTTGTTTCATAGTTGCATGATAGTGGAGTTAATTTACATAAATTTAGGGGGAAGTGTGGTAGTAGAATCCCTATGTTGGAGGTGTGGGGAGAAAGCCCCACATATAAGTAGTATTGCTTAAGAGGTTTTGGCACAGGAGTTATTTTCTGCTTTACATCAACCATGTTTTCTTTTCGTTTATACAGGTATTTTTTTCATCTTTGGTCATAGTTGCTAAATAAGAACAACAGCTGGGATGCTCTCATAACTGTTTATTTCCTATTTTCTTTGTTTAAAGCTTGCTTAAGTTTGGCAGATTTCATTTTTTTTTCTTGCTTGTAGACAATTTGTTCTGTGACCAGTGATCTTCTTTATTTTCATTGTGTTTGAATGTAGATGGAATTTTTCCATATATTATGTACTGATCAATTCCATCTATCCTCTTTCGTAACATACTTATATATGGCTAGGGAAATCACTTTAACCTGCACTACATTGCAGTCACACAAACTGCATTGTCACTTTTTAATTTAACTTTTAATTTAGATTTATTTGTTATCCAATCCTTCTCAGGCCCTTTTAGGCCAAGAACTGTACCACAAGAGCGGGGGAAATGCAGCGTCTCTCTCTCTCTCTCTATATATATATATATACATATATATATATATATATATATATATATATATATATATATATATATATATATATAGGTCTAGTTCACTTCACCTAAAACTCATTTGACCAATATTTATTTCAGTGACATTTAGAGTAGTGGCAGTGTGTAGAGTACTGTAAGGCAAGTAAAAGGCATATGTCCTTTTTCCCACTGTAGTGCAATCCTGGAGTTAGTATATATAGTAAGGAGGTGGTGGGTGGGGGCACATACCTTTACACTGTCCTTAACTAAATTATCCCCTCTTTGCAGTCACAGCAAAACTGCTAGAACACCATACGTTATCAGAATGTATCTGTTTCTGTAACAGTCATGTAATATTAATTCTAGAAAATAATCTAATCATGTATATAAATGCATGTGTGTATGAGTGTTTATGTGTATTGCAAAATAGGTGGAGGGGAAGTTGTATCTTTGGGCAAGAAGTATGAAAGTGCATTGTGATTCTACAGAAATCTGCTGTTGTGGCACGTTCTGACATCATGAAGAATGGGAATGCAAGGCTAGGCTTCTTAAGATCCTCATGGAGTGATAGCCTAGTAAGTACCTATGATGAACCCATAATAGTTGTATGTTTTCCACAGTACTGGAAACTAGTATGGGACTCCAGAAAGGGTTCCAAGCAGATAAAGCCTTTCCTTACCTAAGTAGTGATAAAAATTGTCAAAAGGGGCATGAGTCAGTGGTACATACAGAAACATAAGGTACATGGAATATATGGTTATATGGAAAAAACATCCTCTGTCTGGCATACAAGGCAATCATGGACCCCACCTTGATGGGATTTCTGCATATCTGCAAGTCAAGCTCCACTCGAGTAACCCGCATATGTGGCCTCAACCTGGTCTGTGACAACAAATGTACTTGTTGGAGGGATAGATTTATGTCCCAGAGACTCCCTCATCTGTGTAATAGACTCCCTGTCCACATCAAGCAGAGTACCTCTTTACCCGTTTTTAAGCGCAACCTGGATAACTGGATGGAAAACAGAAAATATACCCTTGGGATTCCACCCATGTCCCTTCTGGACAGGGGCACTGGGTGGTGCTTTGTCTAAACATGGGCTAAACTCTTGGCTAGGCTTATAAGGGCTTCAGGGCCAATAGCCTAGTATCTTCCTATGATCCTACGATCCTACATGTTTGTTCCACTGTGTCCTAAATGGCAGTGTGTAAGTATTTTACTCCAGTGCGTTAACACATTAACTGTGAATTAAAACGCATCAGTACATTGTTACAGAAAAGGAAAATGTGCTGCCTTTTTTCAGATTCTTTCCATTGTCATGCCATCAGCAGCTAAGCTTCTGCGAGGAATCTTAGAATTTTCAAATATTCATCTTGTAACATTAGTTAATGTTGCTTTGTTCTTTGACTGAAGCAGGATGGCGAGAAAAGAAAGAGCACAGACCTATAAAGAAAGTAGCTTTTTTGTTGTGTTTTCTCATGTTGTCAGAATGAGAGTGGTGAATGCAGAAATTTGTCTATGGTGGGGTGAAGGGGAGTAGCAGTCCTGGGCACAGGGTATTAAGGGGCATGATCGGGAGATGCAGTTGGCTGGTGGTGCGCTACTGGCATTCAGAAGTAAATACTTGTAATGTATTTGAAGTCAGAGATGAAACGATTTGGAGCTTTGTGTGTCATATAAGCCACAGATCAGGAAGCAGTACAGAGGGCAGAATAGGTAGCTACAACTCTGGGTGAATGGGCAATAAGCACTTCACAAGGCAAGTGGCAATGTAGGGTTGCATGCAATGGAGGCCTTAATGTTATTTATTAGGGAAAGCCTTAAGTGTGTCTACAGTAACAGAGATCTCAAGTGTTTGTGTATTATCCAGTAACCAAAAGAAGTGTGTTACCACTGTGTCTCTCTGTTTTCCATACATGTTCGTGCACACACCACATGAGAACATGCATGCACACATGAATCTATACCTTTTTTCTATTTATCTATCTGTTTATCTATTTATCTACCTTTAAATTGTGGCAGATTACAACAGAGATTATTCAGGCAGTTGCCCAAGGCCCAGAACTCCTGTGGGCCCATGGCTAACCAAGAAAATAATATTATTTTAAAAGCTTTGCTACATTCAGCAATGATAACTCATTTTTGTTAGCATATATGCTGAATATAACAAGTACTGTTTTTAGTTTAAAAAAATGCTAAATTAAAGACATTTACAGTATTTACCTTTATATACATGCAGTACCTGCCATTTGCAGATGTGCTAGTGAACCTGTTCAGCTTGGGCACTTAATTTATTTTTCTTTCAAGTAAATAACTGTTTTTTACATCAGTGAGTAAATAAATAAATGCCCACAGGTGTGACCCTATTTAAAGTGATAGAGCTTTCTCTTTGTTGCCTTCCTGTGATTCACTGGGATGGTAACTAATACAGTGCTGTAAATATTAAATAGTCTCTGTTAATAGTTGTGGTTGTGGATTGCCAGTTTGAAATTCAGCATTGTACGTTTGCAGTCATGCACAGTATGTAAGGCATTTTTTTAATATGCTGGCAGTAAATCAGATAAATGGAGGTAAGCTGTGCTGTGAGGGAAGCAACTTGCCCTCTTTTCAGCTGCACATTTTAATGCATGGCATTAACAGCTGATACAGATTTGTGTAAAATAAACTACAACTCTTGCTTTAATACACTGGCAGACAATCAGATAAGGATGGTGTGAGCTGTGCTGTAGAAGAACACCACTGACCATGTTCTTATGTACAGTTTAAATTCTGGAATTAAGGACTACTGCATATTTGTGTGAAATAAACTGATTTTTTTCTGTTTTAATATGCTGACCTGCAGACATATTGAGGGATTAGCTGGACTTTGGATAAAGACAACCTACCCTCTTCATTTTCAGAGTTTAAGGTCTGGCATTAAGGGCCAGTGGGAATGTATGTGAAAATTACTCTTTTTGCATATTCTGGCAGGCAATCAGATGAGATGGGCTACCTGTGCTGTGGATGAAAGCAGCCTACTCTCTTCATAAAGTCTGGCATTAAAGGCTAGTGAGAATTTATTTGTAATACATTGGAATATTTCTTCTTATGTGAAAAAAAAATGAAAAAGTCACTGATTTTTACAGAATGATTCAGTCTTTGCCTAATAGTTTTGGCCTGCAACTTATCATCTTGTTGTTTGACCAGCTTATAGTCTGGCCATAAATTACAGGACTAGTCTGTACTTATACAAAATATATTGGAATATTTACTCTCTGGTTGCTGTGTGTGTGAAACCAAGTTTAAACTGTTCCTGCCTTTGCAGAATGTCCCTGACTTTGCCTCATATTTTGTCTCAAAGTGTGCATATTTTAAATCATTGAGGACTGCAGTCACTGAATTTTAGACTTTATATCCTTCAGTAACTGCATGCCAATGTAAAAATTGTTATTGCAGGAACTTTCTAAGTATATAAAAGCATTATTTAAAGTTTGTCACTGATCTTTGTCCTTGTTTCTTATTACTTTATGGTTTTGTCCCTAATTCTTGCTATATATTATTTTTTATCAGTCAGACAAGGTGAGCACAGCAAAGTGACTATAACTGCTGGATGGAGGTGGGGCCTGTTTTATGTTGAAAGTAATTTACTATTTTGATGTTAACTTAGTTAACCATCTGGCTTCACAGTACTAATGTGCATTTTTGTGAAATAAGTTGGAATACTGTGGGCTGTCTACAGTGTATATGAAACAAAGTTGGAATTATAAAGTTCTGAACTATCCCAGAGTTCACCTCATATTTTCTGTTTGTCTCCCATAAAATTTGTGGTTTTCTGGAAAATTATTTATTTATTTGTAAAAATTCCTTGGATTAAATTTTTTTCAATCTGTAATAAAATAACAGCAAACACAAAGAACAACCGGTTCACCACGGAGCCAAAATATGCAAAAATAAAAAAAGCCAACTGAACAATTTACAGAGTATTTAAGTACATAACCAAACTAAGTGCTGTGATTGCACATCTGTTTATTTACCTATTTATCATTTTGACAACTGGGTGGCAGGGCTAGATTAATGGGTTCTATTGTATAATCTCTTAAATGCAGTGATTCTAATTCTGTTTATATCTGCGTATTTACTCCATATTATTTATTTACATTTTGTTGACTAGGTAAGTCCTACTAAGCCAATGGCCCCTTTTCAAGGGAAACTCAAGGGACTATTCATACTGACTAGGGGAAATTTGGTAAGGGCACTGGAGAATTTCCCTTACTCTTTTTGAGGACTAAATGGTGATGAAAAGCCATCATGGGTGCTTGGAGAATTACCAAGATGGAGGCAGATGTACACATTTTGCTGGAGAGTATTTAGAGAATTAATCAGAGTGGGATGAAATCCTAGTTTTGAAGTTGGCGAGTGGACGTCTAGGTACAGAGGTATTGGAGAATTTAATGGAAAGCGAAATAATAAAGCCAAGGAGAAGAAGCAAGCTGGAGTGCAGGAATACATCAGTTGTTACAGGAGCAGCTGGATAATGAAGGTGGTAAAATGACAGAGAAGCAGAATACAGAGGCTAAAGGTACAGAGGCATGTTTAACTGGTTGAGTAATCAGTTTTGAGAATATGCCTGTGCAACAGGGTAGTCTAACAGAAATGAAGTAAAAATAAAAAACATATGCAGGTGTTGTAAGTGGGGGAACAAGAAGCAATGTACAATGTGAAGAGTGGCATTCATCAGGAGCAAAAGGTTAGCAGCTTCAGAAAAAAAAGGCAGGTGGTGACAATAAGAAGTAAAACCAGTGTTACTACTGACAGATATAGTCATTATTATATTACCATTAGGATTTAAGAGACATAAGAGCACTGACACATTTGACATTAGAAGACTTTTGTGAAGTCCGATTTGAGACTTTTTCAAGTGCAGAGAAGTTTATGGGTGAAACAGAAAAAAAGAAATACATCACCTTGAAAAAACTGTCAGAACTTTGATTTGTAGTTAAAAAGAAAGCTGTCTGTGCAGTTCAGAACTTCAGAAATGAAGGTATTTTAATTTTCTTCTGACAGTATGTGATAAAGTGCATGGCATAAAGAAACTGTATGCTAACAGAAATGTGTGGATACAGAGAAGGACAATGTGGGTTACATTGGAAAGGCATGATGGGAAATTACAGCATATTTCAAATAATAGTGAATGGGAAAAGAGCAGCTATGTATTGTGGCCAAATGATGACCTGTTTCTGGTGGAGATGAAAGTATTTGGTTCAGAACTGGCAAAAAGATGATGTGAGCAATGAGGAGAAAGGCCATATACTGCTAAAATTTCAGATACAGAAAGAAAATAAGTGTGATGTGTTGGCAAGTGAAGAAGAGGAAGATGTTGATTCAGAAATGGGAAGAACATGAAATCTATTAGAAGGAGGGTGCGGAAGAGAGAGAAAATATGAATGGGGGAAGGTGCAAGCAAGAGAAAGAAATTAAATGAGGGGGTTAATGGCTGTTGGATGGTATAAGAAGAAAAAAAAATCAATGTATTATGTTTGCTGGATACAAGATGGGCCAGATTCTAAAAGACTTCCAGTAAATGTAAGTGACCAGTTACAGTGAGAGCAGGTGTTTTGGAATCTGGTCATGGTAGTAAGCCTGTTTATAGATGGGCCTTACATAGACGTAAGTCCTTTACATTGAGAGCAAGTCTTTGGAATCAGGGCAGACACACCGAGAGCAACCCTTTTGGAATCAGGCCCAATGTGCTAAACAAGAAAAATAAGAAAAAAATGGTTAGCAGAATATGAAATGTGTTCTGGGTTTGGAATGTTAATATGAGTAAAGGAAGAAGAATATTGCATGTAACAATTGTGCTACCAGGAAGGGTGATAATATGTGACTTGAGACAAAATGCAGATGTATGAGGTTGGGAGGGTGGCCTAATGGTTAAGGTGTTTGCCTTGCAAACACAAGGTGCAGGGTTTGAATCTCACAAGGGGTAATTGGCTAGCCTTAAAATGGCTCGCAAGGGCAGTTAGCTTAGTACTAATCTATGAACCTATGAACAGTAATGTTATACAAGCATGTCAGAAAGGAAAAAAATGTTTGAAGAATTAAAAAATGTGATAATAAACATGTCAGTAGTAATGACTAGGGAATTTAATTGTAAGGTAAAAAAAGAAAAAGGCTATAGAACACAAGTTGTAAATGTAATAAAATGTGATGTGAAAACTTGAAAATAGGAAAAAGTAGAGGGGATGTTTTTAAAGAGAGATAATGTTATGCATATGGAAAGAAGTATTTTGTAAAAGTTGGACACAGTGGTGTATAGTGTTTAAAGTTAAATATAAAAATACTTTTTGGAGACAGAAAGAAGGGGAATAGAAGCAAAGAAAATGTGAAAATGTTAACAACTTTGAGGAAGGAATGAAGAAGCAAGTGTATTGCTGATCCCCCTTCCCTTCTTTTATATCCTTTTCCATTTTTTTTCAACTCAGTTCTTTCTCCTAACTTATATTTTGCTCTGCAAGAGAAACTAAAAATAAATGGTATGATAAATGCAAAGAGAAAGCTAAGACAATGTTGTATAGGCATAAATATTTTTAAAGGGAAAGAATTAAGAAGTTTTACCCTTTTGGGGAAAGGAGGTAAAAAGAAGGGAAGGTATGATGGATTGAAAGGTAGATGAAAATGGAATAGTAAAATGTAAACATGAAGAAATCATGGAGATAGCAGAAAACTTTATGGAAACAATGTATATGAAGGAAGAATTTGAAAGCGGAAGATGGAAAGTAAAGAAAATTTCAGAGAGCAAAATATAAGTTAGGAGAAAGAACTGAGTTGAAAAAAATTGGAAAAGGGTATAAAAGAAAGGAAGGGGGAATCAGCAATACACTTGGATGGGTTAAGCATTTGTGGAAGTACTCAATAAATAGAGGAAGGAATAGGTAAAGAACATTTTTGTGCTGAGGTCAAAAAAGATGGAGAATACTGATTATATAATCTTTATTTAGAAAATGCATAAAAGAATGGAGGTTCTTTTGGAAGAAGTGAAAAGAAAGTGGTATATAGAGTAAATGGAAAACAAGTGAAGGAAATGTTTGTAATAAAAGAAGTAATACACTTTTAAGGGAGAATAAAGATATATGGTTGATTGTGTGTCATGTAGCAAACCCATCGCATCTGATTCCGTATGTCATGAGGCAAATGTGAAGTATTGTAGGGGATTATGGGAAGGTGGAATCCCCCAGAGAAAAGTTTGCTTGTTTTCAACATTACTAAAGTTCATGTCATCTTATTAAGTAAGTCAAATTGTTTTTGCATGTCTGTCATGATTCTGAGCTGTGTGCTGAAAAGGATGATATGGAGCCAGTCCAGCTTTCAGTAGTCCCCTTTCCATGAAGTGGGAGAAACATTTAACTGTGTTGTACTAAATTTCCACAGCAGAAACTGTAGGCATAAGCCTACTACCCAAATCTGTCATTCAGCAGGGTGATGCTGGTGTGAATTTAATGACTTGTACAGTCATCACATGCAGTTTTCCACTGTGCGGCTAGATGTATCTGAGTTAACCCAATGTCCTTCCTATAGAAAAGACTTGTATTATGAACTATCTTTGTGAATTTCATCCCAGTAATAACTGTAGAACCATTTTGGTAAATTATTTATACTATTAGTATTATCTGAACAGTGCTTTCTGTTTTGCTTATTTATAGATGCATAAAAAGTGGTAAGAGAATCACAGTTTTCTTGAAATTAACAATTTTAGTTACTTCCACTGTAACTGAGTGTTATGTTGTTTGTTCTGAAATACTCAAAAGTCCCCCTAACTAGTCTGTGTGCAGTAGTTCTAGTACATAACTGGGAGGAATTATGACTTTCAGTATGCAGGCATGTTTCAGGAGTTTCACTGTGGGAACTCGTCCAGTTTCCCATCAGCATTGGATCAGACAACAGTTCTCTTGTGGCAATGCTGATCTATATTTAAATGTCCAGATTAATTGATCCTGTCTTTATAAATATTGATATAGCAAATACAGGACAACTGTTTTATCAGTAAGGGTGTAAGCAAGTGTGCCTCACAATTTCACAAATACTGCATAGCACAATACTCAAGCTTTTCCATTTTTAATTGCTAGTATTTTAAATGTGCGTGACTGTGCTGTGTGTGGTTTTAAATATAAAGTACATCATTTATATCTTTTTGTTGTCAATGCAATAGGGAACATATCATGCTTCTTGTGCAGCAGATAGCAGTAGTGAGGAGGTTCAGGGGTACAGCCCCCAGCATAGGAATGTGTGGGGATCTGAGCCCCATGAAATGCATTGTTGATTTGCATGTATTGTTCTATGAGGTCCATTTTGATGGCTTTATCAAGAGGTTCTTCATCATTAAATGGTTGAAATTCTATTTTATCTTCAGTAAACTAACCTAGATGAATCTGTCTCCAGTCTCTTTACATATACTGTGCTTTTTTCCCCAAGTATGTATGCATTGCATTTTTATGGAAAATGTTCCTGAGCTGAGAAATTGCTATTTTTACTGCACAATAATGTGTGTATAAGGTACTTGCAAAGTAGAGACTGTAACCAATGATCATATGTCAAAACACTAGTAATTCATCTATGAACCATTTGTGAAAGACAGGGTTATTTGAATAATCTTGGTGTTTGGTTTAAAAACTTTTGCTTCCAATACTAAACATAATGTGTTCTGAGGTGTGGTAACCTTAGAGTTAGTACAGGTACCATGGGGCTGACGGGACATTGCTCCATTAGTTACTTTTGGGTATTCTTCCCACTTCCTGCTTCTGCTGAACTTTCATCAGGAATTCTGACTTTGGTATTAGGTTATGTTTGCAAAGAATCCTTATTGTCAGATGGAAAACAGATAGGGTTTCAATCCCACCGGTGCTGCCAGTTCAAAGTTAAAGAAGTGGGTGGCAGAAGAAACAGCTAATAAGGAGTACTATCTGTAGTCCTTGAGATATGGATTTTCTGGAAAAAATACAAACTCCACTACTCCAAACATTGTGAAGGTAGGATGGTGGTCAAAGCTACAGTGTTGTGATCATCTGCACTGCCCACCAAAAAATTTAAAATATTTTAATCTTAAAAATATGATGACTACCAGGGTGTCACAGCAGTGTTACCAAATAGATTGAAGTATGCACAAGGCACACAAAAAAGAATCACTGGTACATTTCATAAATGCAGCTGGCCACAGGAGCATGCAGGAAATATGCAGTGATGTTCTGGGTATGGGCCTTGGCCATCCGTACCCAAGAATAGCTTCTGTACCGATGAGCAGACTCTTTGACCTAGCTCCACATACCTCTTACTGACAACTATCTCTGAGTTTCAGTGCCGACTAACCCATAGTAACTGAACTCTATTTCATACACTGGTAATATTCTCCATCTCTACAGCCTTCTGTACTGGCTCATGGCAGTAAACTGCCACCACCCAGATTACCTTGTGGGGGCCTCCCAGTTACTGCTTCACTTTTATAATTATTATGCCAAGTAGTTCTTAAACATAGATGGCAGTGTATAGCAAAGCAGTCTGGCCAGTAGAAGGGCATGCCATCAACTTTGTCACCATTTAACTGTAAATACCCTCTTAAAAATTAATAAATACATAAGTAGTGGTCTAACCACAAACTGAATAAATAACACCTTACTTAGAAAAAAAATCGGGCAATTTAGTAACGTAAAATATATAGAGAGATATTGACTCTCATATAGAAACAGAAAAACAATATTTTGATTAGATAGTTTGCAAAATAAAAGAACATTTGTCTAAAGCTATTCTTTTTTCTGACTATTCTTATCTGAAAGAATTACTTGACCCTGACTGTGATAGCTGAATTTCCAGGCAGAGACAAGACTGCAGAAAACCCATATCTCAAGGACTATAGATAGCACTCCTTATTAGCTGTTTTTGTCAACTCACCTGTTGTCTTTCTTAGTGATCTGGTTTATATCGTTATTGGTCATACAGAAACAGAATGTCACATTTACTTATTAATGAACCTGTTTACTTACTCTTGGTCAGCTAGGCTCCCTAATGAAATGTCAGCACTCAAAATGCCAACTGCTGACAAGCTGAAAAAAAAAAAAGACAAAAAACCCAGGAAAACAGCAAATTTCAAAGATCGCTTTTCTCATTTAAACTTATTTTTTTGCAGGGAGACAAACCTCCCTCCTCCACCAATGCAGAGAGCAAGCCCCCCCCACCCCCATATATATATATTTATACACACGTGTGTGTGTGTGTGTGTGTGTGATATATATATATATATATATATATATATATATATATATATATACACACACACACACACACACACACACACACACACACACACACACACACACATATATTACATTCAAAGGGGGGGGGGTTCATACATCTCTTCCTGTCACAGAAAAGAACACATATTGCAAATTAAATTATATATTTTTTAGGTTACTGTTTTGTGTTTTTCAAGACTTAAGTGCAGCTTACATATCTCTTACATTTATTTCAGAAAACAGTGGCATGTTTATCCATCCATGTCCACAACTACTTTTCTCCATTTTTGCACATAGAGTCAGGGTGTCACTTCAACAGTGACAGTCATCTAGAGCCAAGATTTACACTGCCAGGTGAGGAGCCTTGCCGTGGTAGTTCAGTCACACTATACACTTGCACGCATACTCACACCTATGACCAATTTAGAGTGTCAAATCCACCTATTGCATGTCTTTGGAATGTGTGAAGAAACCCACACAAGCAAAGGGAGGACATACAGACTCTGCATAGAAGGTATCCCAGCCAAGAATTGAACCGGAGAACCTTTTGCTGTGAGGCAACAACATTGTCCGCTGTACCACTGAGCCACCCTGGCTTATTTATATAGAGACCTAATGACATTTGACATTTACATGCTTGGCTTCTTGTATAATTCAGTTTTCATAACTGTATTTGAGAAGGAACGTTGACAATTCTTTGAACAGTTTGATAAATGAATGTGGGAGTAGGATAACATCATACTCCTAGCCATTTAAGGGAATAGACTTGCTATCTAGAATGTTTGGCTGGATCTGTGTTATTAGTTGATGTAATGGCTTGTAATGCTGAATACATCAAATAACAATGAGAAGCTTGTTAAAACTAGTGATAAAATTGTTTTGCATTTCCAGAATAGGCATAAATCCTTTTGCACTGATGTTTGTATTACAAGAGGGATGACTCTACTGTTTAATAAAACAAGGTCATCTGCACAAGGGCAGAATGCAGACTAGAATTTCAGTGACAAGATCACTGTGAAGGTGAGGGGGAGAATAAGAAAGGTCCTAGAATTGATCATTGTGGAATACTAGTGGGGAGGGATCCAGGTTCTGAGAGTTGAAGACAAAGTTTGGTATGCAAAATGTGAAATGTGCAAGGTCTTTCTGCTGGAGAGGTTCAGAACTAGCAAATGGGAGATTTTACAAATCCAAGAGATTGATAATTTCTCAGTAAGGACTCTGACCTGATCAAATTCTGCTTCTAGTTTGATAAAAAGTAACCTAGTCAGAAGCACTTTATCGATATTCGAAGAAATTGCATCAGTGTGTTACAGTAAGTTGTAATGATTAAGAAGAGTCCTGAATGACATAGTCATTGACTTGAATGTAAACTAAAGTTTAAAAAAATATTCAATCGGCGAAGAAGAATGACAGAGGATGGAAGTCAGATAGCAGTATGGGGGAGGGGGTTGGTTTAGGAAAGGACATTAACAGTTTTCTTGCAAGTATTTCAGATTGCAACAAAACCCAAAGATAGTTTATAAATATGTGCTAGAGAAATGGCCATAAAAGATGCCACGAGTTTTAAGAAAAAAGGGCAAAGGTCACACTGGGCAGTATGTGATTTATCTGAAAGGGCTTGTATTAATGTAATGTAATGACTTGTGTGAGCAATATATTCCTTAAATGACAATGAGATATAGTTGAGGGTGAATGTATTTTTGAATGGATGTTACAGGAGCTGATGGAGTTGTATAAGAGAGAAAAGCAATGGCTTTAAGTAAGTTGTAGGCTGAGTGACTGTTGACAAACCACCAAAGAATGAAGGAAGCTATGACAACAGTGAATTACTGGAAATTACATTTTTTACCAGCAGGCTTTTGGTGGAGACAGAAGATGTTTGTGTAGCTCATGGCAATGTGATGCTTGAATGAGTTTTGTAGCGCTGTTGTGGATTTTGAAATATCCCCATGTGTATCTACCACACTTTTTTCTTTCCCATGGGATGTTTCTTGATCTTGACCCCTAATTGCCCTGTGAACAAAGAAAATGTTAATCTTGAGGTATTTATTTATTTATTATTTACATTTGTTGACCGGGAAAATCCAACTGGACACAGGTCCTTTTTCAGCAGAGGCCCGGGGAGAAAAGCTCCACAGTAAAAACAACAATTAATTACAAGTTACAAGAAGTATAGGTAGGTTTTCTTTAACAACAGTAGTAAACAGTTATAATTCAAAATGAAATTATTTAGTTAAATGGTACAACACTTATATCATTGGTGCCATAAAGACTAACAAGTATTTTAATAGCTGAGCTAGGAGCTATTACCCTTGAATAACAGTGGCTAAAATTACAGCTGAGATATAGGTTTGCAAGCAATGTATTTGGCTGCAGTCTGAGGTAGTTAGAGGGGTGGAAGAAAGGGATTAGAGAGGTTGGGGTAGAGATGTTAGAGAGGTTTGTAACAGGGGCATGTCCAGTGCTCTTTTAGATGAGATTTTAGAGCAGCTTTGAAGTTAGTGTGTGATGACACAGATGTTATAGTGTGAGGAAGGGTATTTCATAATTTTGCTTTGGAGTAGGAGAAAAGAGCTTCTCCAGCAGAGTTCCTGGTTTTAGTTACCTGTAATTGATTTTTGTTGCTGGAGCGTAGTGGTCTGGTGGTATGATAGGGTTGGAATAGATTTTGGAAGGAGGGGACTTTGAGGATGATTTAGTAGTTTGTGGGTGAGTGAGAGATGGTACCATTGAAGGAGGTGAGGGAATTCTAGCCAGCCTAGTTCAGTAAGTGAGGTGCAGTGATGACTATGGTAGTTTGCGCCAGTGGCAAACTTTGATATCTTGTTGTAGCAAGCTTCGTGTTTACCTAACTCACTTTGCCTTAGGTTGGTAAATATTGGAGAGGCAAAGAGTAGGGTGGAGATAAGGTGGCTATTTGCAACTGAAATCTTGGCTGTTTTGGTGAGGAATTGCTTATTTCTGTATAAAGTTCCTAGTTTTTTGTGTACTTTTTTTATGGTTAACGAGATATGGATGTCAAACTAGAGGTTATTGTCAATTTCAACTCCAAGTAGTTTGGTGTAGTCTGTTGGGGGATAATAGTGTTGACATTGGCTTTAATATTAAATTGGTGGGTGTTTAGATTGTGTTTGGTGGGTTGGAAGATGAGGAGTTTTGTTTTGTTTGGGTTAAGTATTAATTGCACATCTGAAAGCCAAGTTTCAACTGAGGAAAAGGCTTCCTGTGTAGTCTTTTGAAGTTCAGGTAGGGAGTGGGCTGAGCAGATGATGGTGGAATCATCTGCGTACTGTACGAGAGTGGCTTGTTTGGTAGCAGAGGCTAGAGTATTAGTGAATATGGAGAAGAGTAAGGGTCCAAGGATGGATCCTTGAGGGACACCTATTGAGGCAGGGAGTTGGGAGGATATATCATTATGCCAAACAGTGGATTGATGGCGGTCAGTCAGGTAGCTCTGGAACCAGTTTGTGACAGACTGAGAGAAGGATAGAGTATTGAGGACAATGATGAGTTGTTTATGAGAGACCATGTTGAATGCTTTGGATAGGTCTAGGAAAGTTGTAGAGCTGAAATAACCATTGTTTTTATGTTGAAGGATTGTATTAGTGAAAGCAAGTAAGGCAGTGGTTGTGCTGTGGTATGGTTGGAAACCATGCTGTGTGTTAGATAGGAGGTTGTTAGCAAGGAGGTAGCCTAGAACCTGAGAGTGAATGCATCTCTCAAGTATTTTTGATAGAGGTGACAGAATTGCTATGGGCCAATAGTTGATGAATTCTGTAGAGGGCCCACCTTTGTGGAGGGGGATAATGTGGGATATTTTCCATTGTGAAGGGACATAGCTTTCAGATAAAGATCGGTTAATCGGGATTGCAACTGGGTAGGCTAGGGATTCAGCTGCAGTTTTAAGGTACTAAGCTGGGAGGTTTGTCAGCTGCTAGTTTTTTGGGCTTTAGTTTCAATAAGAGTTGTTTTTATGTTGCAGGTAGGGATAGGAGAGAAAGTGAATGCAGTGGGCAGGTTACTAGATGTATCAAACTGAACAACAGGAACCAAGCAGCTCCTTGAAGGCTTTGGCCGAGACGTCAGAGATAGTATTTCAGTTTGCAATAAATCCTTTGGTGGAACTGGTCCCTGTTGTTTTTTGCAGGTTACTAGATGTAGTTGGAGGGGGTAGGGGACAGGGGTTGTTTTGTTTTGCTAGTGATAGAACAGATTGTGTGAAGTGAGTGGTGAAAGAGGTGGCAATGTTTTCAGAGGAGTTTGTTTTGTTTAGTGAAGGGGTTCCTACTTTTCCTGGGTGGAGGATGGAGTTGATGTTTGACCAGAATTGTTTAGGGTTGTTTTGGGTGGAGTTCAGGGCAGACTAGTAATGTAGGATTTTGTCCTGTTTTATTAATTGTTTGACTTTGTTACGTAATTCACAGAATTTCTGTCTATCAGAAGGGCTTTTTGTCTTGCGCCAGTGATTCCAGGCTCTATCTCGGATTTTCATTTCTGATCTAGTGGCTTGTTGTAGCCATGGGGAGGACTGGGCTTTAACTCTAGTATATCGTGTGGGCGCATGGGTGTTTAGGACTTTAAGGAAGGTGGTATTGAAAAAGTGGACAGCATCATCAAGGTTGAGGTATTTTAGTGAAGTCCATTTGCAGTTTTTTAGGGCTGAGATGAAGTTGTCAGGGTTAAAGTTTACTTTATTACGTATTTGCTGATAGGTAATGGGTTTAGCCTGATGTATGTGTTTTTTGAGTAGGAAAGTTGAGGTATGATCACTCAGGCTATCTGGTAGGCAGTCAGCTGTGTATGATTGGGGGTTCTTGCTCACTAGTATCCAGTCAAGAGTAGAATGCTTGTTGGAATTCTTATTTATTCTGGTGGGTGTCTGGATAAGTTGGAAAAAAACATGAAGATTTAGATGGTGGTTGGGACAGGATAACCAGTCTATATTAAAATCACCTAATATTATGGTTTCTTGTGGAAGGTGATGATTTACCCAGCTGAGGTGGTTTTCTAGGGGAGGGATATTGTTGCCAGGTGGGAAAGTAGCATCCTATTATGTTAATGTTTTTTTCTTGGTTTACTTTTAGGTTGGTATAGATTATAGGTTCATAGGTTCATAGATTAGTACTAAGCTTACTGTCCTTGCGAGCCATTTTAAGCCTAGCCAATTATCCCTTGTGAGACTCAAACCCTGCACCTTGTGTTTGTAAGGCAAACACCTTAACCATTAGGCCACCCTCCCAACCCTTTCTTCTTTGTCAGTTAGGGGGGCTAATAAGTTTAGGATGTGAATATTAAGATTCTGTTTATACATTACAGCTACACCACCCCCCTTTTTTGTGCAACCAGTTTTGTCTTAAGGTATTGTAGCCTGAAGGGAGAATTTGCTCACTGGTAATGTGAGGTTTGAGCCAGGTTTCTGTTAGAATGATAATATCAGGGGAGTATAAGTCTTTGGTAGCATGGAGTTCATGGATTTTATTGGTTATACTTCTGATATTTAGGCTTAGGATAAGGAGGTCAGTTGGTTTCCTATTGGATGTAATTTGAGGGTGGATGAGGTTGTTAGGCTGACTATCAGTGGAGGAGTTGTGTGGTCCAGGGTTTGGGTGGATGCCCCCATTGAGGGCAAGTATTGCTATGGCTGAGGATGTTAGTTTTAGTAATGAGAGAATTAGTTTAAGTTTTGGGGTAGCTTTTTGTTTGGGTGAAGTGGGTAATAGATAATTAGGTTGAGGGATAGTTTGTAAGGCATTAGGGATGCTTTTTGTTTGTGTGGTGGAGGTGATAGCTTAAGTGGGTTGTGCACTGGGGTGTATTTGTTTTGAGAGGTATATGAGTAGTGTGGTGGTGTGACATGAGGGGTGGTGACTGTAGTTGTGCAGTGGAAGTTGTTTGGTGGGGGGCATAAAGGTAATTTGGTAATTTGTAATGTGTGCAAGTGTGCATGTGAAGAGTATAAGTAGTGTGTGTTGGATCATGGTACTCAAGGTGGGAGGTTAATTGTAGGCTGGAGGTGTGGTTAGAGTTGGTGTTGCAGGTGTGGTTAGTTGTGACTGTAATGGGAGGGATGTTTGGCTAGAATAAGTGTAGGCGTGCTGGGGGCGGGTGAGATATGGGGGCAGGGAGCGGACCGGAGCAGGTAGAAACTATTTATTGAACATATAAGAGGGAACCAATTAATAGGCTAAATACAACTCACACGCGTCACAATTATAGTAGAGGCTTAGGCAGATAATGGTATAAAAATGACCTGTGTCTTTAGCATTAAACTTCTGGGATATAGTACACTAGCAATGTGACACAGGCTGTAAAGGAAAGGGGAAAGAGAGGTTGAGTGAACAGAAATGATCCCTGAAAACCTTGAGGCAGCTTGCCAGACCACAGTAGAAACAATCAGTTAAAGTGTGCCTCAAGACAGTGGAGCAGTTAAGAGTAGCAATTCCTAGAGGTAAGAAACGTACGCATCTAATAGCAACCTGACACATGCTGCTTTATTGGGTCTGCATAGTTTGCAGCTCTTGATATTAGCAGTTGCTAAAAAGAGAGAAGAATGGAGAGATAAAGCTCAGGGGAGTCCAACACTATTTGACTGAGTGAGTGAGCGTGCCACTTGACAAATAAGCACAAAGTCTCTCACTATAGAAACTTGCCTAGTACAGCAGGAAAATTAATGAAACTAACAGATCCCCTGCAGATGAGATGAACGTTTGTATTTCTTGCCACAAGGAAGCTGTAAAGGGGTGAGAGATCCAGTTAAGCAGGGTTAAGTCGGGTGTACTCACTGGGGAAAAATGCAAACAGCAGTCTGGGAGCAGAGGAAATTCCCTCCATAAGGATGAAAAGGCTGTTTGAAAAGGTATAGCTGTATAATACAGAATAATAGCGTGTTGTGGTTTGAAAAGAGGCTACGGGACCTAGGAAAGGTTTAATGCCACCTGCTCTAATTATTTGTTAAAAAATAATTGGAGTATATATATTTTCTTGAAAGACTCAAAAAGAATAATTGTGAAAAAATAGTATACATTTGTTGTTTTAAAAGAAGTTTGGGAATGTTTAAAAGGTGATTGAGTAAAGTATGCCATCATTCATAAATATGTATGTAATGTTAGGAAATGGTTGAGTAGCAACATAGTATATGTCTAAAAGAAAGAGATGTAAGCTTGTTGCAGAGGGAAAGTAAAACACAGTCCATGAGAGGGAGGGGGCTATGTATAGAGGAGACTGTCAAGGCAAAGAAACTTCAAAAAAAGTAGGAACACCATAGAGAAAAATGCATGTGTAGGTTTTTATGAAAATAACTTAGTACATGTATCTGAAATGTAGGTTATATGAGACTGAAAACAGAGAATGTTGTGGCTTCAAATCTTTAGAAGTATTACAGCATGAGAAAGAGGTTATATAAAGGTGTGAATTCTGATGAAAGTAGAGATGGAAATGGGGGGAATAGAGTCTAGCCAGCCTTTTGAATAGACTATTGATTAGGACACATACAATCATTTTAAGGTAGAGCACACCAGCTTTGAAAATACATTGTCCTTGAATCTGCAGTGTTAGTATCAGAAGTATCTGCTATTTATGCCAGAAAGTATTTCACCACATTCAGTAAAAAGAAAATTGGACACATTTGAGAATGCTCAGTTATTTCCATGCAGCCCAGCCCTATGAAGACCAGACTTCTCATTCAAGAAACACATTGCCAGCTATCACCAGCAGATTGCCCTTGAGGAGTGCAGAAGTTAGAAATGGCATCAACTTTTCCTAGGTGAATGTGAACTGGAACAATCCAAATATGCAGTAATAGTTAGAGGTAAATCAGTATAATGTAACTACAAGTAAGCCCAAAAGACATTTGGAAGTAAAGGTCACCTAAATGTGAAGCCTACAGGGCAAGTTCTGTTTCAAACCCCCTACATTTTGTATTCATCAGTCACCCAGTATGCAAGATCGCACAGTTCTATGGAGTACTCTGTACTGACTTCCAACTTAATTTTCCTTTCTAGCTTACAAAACAACATTCCATTTGCCTGAAAGGACTGTTATATTAATAATCAATACATTGACCTATTATTTACATAATTCCATGTCTGAAAATTAACTATGTCCAGGGTTACTAATATACTGTAATTTACAAAAATGTGAAATTCCATCTTAATGAGTGAAATTCTTGGTGTTATAGCATTAATTAAGTATATAATATCATTAATATGATATTATTATTATTATTATTATTATTATTATTATTATTATTATTATATCATTCTAGTCATTGGAGACTCCATCATGAGATACACTGATGTCCCTCTCATCAGGATGAGTAAGGAGAAAGTTATGGTCAGTTGCTTATCAGGGGCTAGGATCCATCACATTACACATGCTCTCAAGTCACTGGGCTACAATTACCAGTATGACTCATAATGCATGTGGGAGTAAATGACCTGAGACGTACCTCCCTAGACTATATGAAGAGAGACATCATGGAGCTCTTGGAATATGTATCTCAGGCTGGTATGAGCCTAGCATTGAGCAGCATATTACCATCACTGAGGATGATATAATGATACAATGTATCACTGAGGATGATGTCACAATGCATTGCGCAGCATCTTACCTTCTCCAAGGATGATGCCACAGTACGAACAAAAGATGATTGACTTTAATAATTGGCTTTCTGGTGTCATTTTAAGGGGGTACAATATTTGTCAGCATGGAAACAGAAGGTCAACAGACCACGCTGCTTTGCCAAGGATGATCTGCACCTCTCCACTCTAGGCTTTCGTCTTCCCTACAGTGCCTTTTTTAGGCAATGCCAAACTGAAAGTACTTTTGACATAGCAAATCAAAACCAAGAAAATCTAAAGGTATTACTGATCAATGCTAGGAGTCTAAACAAAAAACTCCACCCCCTAGAAGCTATCTGTACCCTAGAAAATGGTGATGTCTGTGCAGTCACTGAGACATGGTTTAAAGTCGCAGACAGCACACCAACAGTGCATAGTTATAATGTCTTCCACACATTTAGGCCAGCTACTTCTCAGGCAGAAACTAAAGGTGGAGGTGTCTCTAGTTACATCAGAAATAAATGTACTTCAAGGCTGGTCAAACAGGACAATGCACCTGAGCTGATCCATGTTCAAATCACCATAGGTAAAATCCAATACCACTTCCTTGCAAGCTATAGTTCTCCCTCTATGACCCAGGAAACCCATACCATGCATTTAAACTTATTAGAAACACTAACCATCCAACCCAAAACCATAATCATGGGTGACTTTAATTACCTCACTATTAACTGGGAATCCTATATGACACCAAACGTACATACACAGAGATTCCTGGATTTTGTAAACACAAACTCCCTGGACCTGATAGTCAATACACCAACCAGGGGTGGAACCATACTGAATCTGGTCTTCACTAATATGCAAGTCTGCCCCACACCCCCTACTGTAATGTCTTCCCTGGTAAGGTCAGACCACAAAATGGTCTCTTTTGAAGTAAAAATAAAAACTGGACCTCCAGCTAAACCCGGAATATTCAATAACTATTCTAAAGCTAACCTCCTGCTATACCTCCTGCTATTTAGTGAGAACCTTGCAAAATGTCAAGTCCCCATCAACTGAGAACACTTCTGCCTATGCAGAACTGTTCACAGAAATGCTGTACAAGCATATTAATAGCTGCATAGAAGCATCTGTACCCACCAGAAGGAAGCACAGAACTAACTAAAAAAAACAGCCACTCTAGTGGAATCACAAAATCAATCAGCTGTATAACTGGAGGAAGAAAAATATGGCAAAAAATAGGAGGTGTAGCACCCAGCAGGATAAAAGTACTCTCATCAAACTAAACAAAAAACTCAGAGGACAAATAAAGTCTACCAAAGCCAAATTTGAGGTAAGGTTGGGCTCTCGGGCCAAGGGCAACCACAAAAGCATTCTTTAAATATGTACACAACAAAGGCAATACACAATTGTGTGTAGAGCTCATTGTAAATGGAGCTACCTATACTGAGCCAGAAGATATAGCAAACCTCCTGGCTGATAAATGCAGCTCCAACTTTACCCCTTTCTCCTCCTCAAACTTCCCTTAGGAAATATCATCAAATATAACTCCCCCTACTATCATTAGAGAACAGGTCCTTACGGCTCTCTCTAAGACCAAGAACACTGCATCAATAGACCCAGACAATATCCCAGGATGCCTTCTAAATTGCATGAAACATGACCTATTAGGGCCTCTAGAATTACTATTTAACTGCAGCCTCCTAACAGGCTTTATGCCTCATGAATGAAGAAAGGCAACAATCATCCCTCTGCACAAAGGTGGGCCACATACAGTCCCTGGAAACTACAGACCCATAAATCTCACTAGTCTTATATGTAAAGCTATGGAAAGAATTATCACGGAGAAGATCAATAGAGGTTAGTAAACCTCCAGACACTAGAACCATCCCAGCTTGGTTTTGTCAAGTGCAGATCATGCCCACTCAACCTGGTGGACTTCTTTGAGGAGGTTACCAAAGCAGTGGATGAGGGCAAAGCTGTTCACACTGCCTATCACCAGCAGATTGCACTTGAGGAGTGCAGAAGTTATAAATGACACTCTGGTATTGTTGACAAACTCAAGGGGTTGACAAACCCGTATGTCACCCGGTAGATAGCCAAATGGCTCACAGACAGGACCCAGGAAGTTAGAATTGGGAAGTCCACCTCTACAAAGAGGCCAGTGACAAGTGGAGTCCCTCAGGGAGCAGTCCTTGTACTGCTCCTTTTTGGCATTTACTTCTCAGAACCCAAGGCCAATGTTGGTGGCCCCTGGTTGACTAAATTTTCAGATGGTTACAAATTAGGAGCTGTCATTGAATCTCACACTGACGCAAGTGTTCTCTAGGAGGGGCTGGCACAGACAAACAACTGGTGTGAGAGCCATGGACTAAAACTAAATGCCAAGAAATGCATAATAGTATCCTTTGGGAAGTCATCCATCTGTGGTAACTATCATATTTACAACACACCCCTTAGAGCTGACCCAGTAGTCAGGGAGTTAGGGACACACATAGTAATCTAGCCTTTGATCATCACGTGTCTACAATGGTGAGGAAATCATTCTATGTTGTACAACTTATAAACAAAGATATGGCATCTAAGTCCAAAGAAGTCATTGTTTCACTGTATTTGGCATTCATCAGACCTATCATTGAGTACAATGGCTCCTTTGGTATGTACCTAACCAGGCATATCCAACAATTGGAACGTCCACAGAGGTTCCTCACTAAAAAAATACATGGCATAAGTAATATGTCCTATGCAGACGGGCTCAAGGCTCTATCCCTGTATTCTGTGAGATCTGTGCCTGGCATACAGGGTATTGTCAGACCCCACTCTGATGGACCTCCTGTATATCCATAAAACAAACAGCACCAAAATTACCCATTCTAAAGATGTCACCTTGCCTGTGATATATATATATAGGACCTGCTGGAGAGATAGGTATGTATCCCAGAGACTACCCTGTCTATGGAACAGGCTGCCCATCCATGTGAAGTAGAGATCCTCCCTAACCCAATTCAAGTGCAACTTGGACAACTGGATGGGAAAGCAGAAATCTCCCAGGCCCATGCTTACACTTATCAAGGGTATCAGAACTTGTCAAAGATGTGGTATGCACGACTAGGCTTAAAAACACCCCTGTGGTCGTTAGCCTAGTAAACACCTATGAACCTATTTTAGTGTATCTTTGTTTAAGCAAAAATGAAAACAGAGCCTAAGTACAGAACAATTACTAAAGCAAACTGACAATTTCAAATGTAGTAAACATTTCTAGTGTAAGTTTTGGTGATAAAGAATGATTGCTCATAATGCCCCATGACAGTTCAAGCTTTCTAGTCCCAGTTCATCCAAACATTAGAATTCTATGTTAGTTTACAAAAAAATGAAAACACAGAATCTTTGGCTATGAAACATCAATTGAAGTCTGTAAGGATCCAACGCAAAGTGCACGCTTTGTAATAAACTGTGATACAAAGGTAAAATAAAGTGTTAATTTAGCAACCCAACTAAGGATGCTGTGAACAGGCATTGATTGGCAAGGCTTGACTGCATTGTTCTGCTGTTAGTGAAAGCGGTAAACCAAAGCCTGCAGAATTAAAAACAAAGTGGTGGGCAGAAGGACTAGGATGGGATAGAAATAGGCCACAAATGTATATATACTTCAGCAAAATTTTATCTAACTAGTTATTCAGTACCAAATTAATTTTGAGAGCAATAGTACAGAAGCAGTTGAGAAACTGTGTCATATCTTGTTAAATGTCAGTAAGATCACCCAAAATTAGAATCTCAGAAAAAAAATTATATTGACTTCCAAGATGGCTAAATACTGAATAACAGCTTAACTTCAGCTCTCCCAGTGTGAAAACAGAAACTGAGACATTGCAGCCAGAGATATTGTCAACTTGTGTAAAATTCAGTTATTGGCTAGTAAGTGCACTGCCTGGATACCTGTGAAGAAGAAACTAAGAGAGCCTCAAAGAAAATCAACTATAAAAGGTCAAGAGAAAACACTGGGGAAAATTCTGCAGCGGTTCAACAAAAGGTTGTTCAAACTCCAGCTTTGGTGAAAACATTGTTTCTAGTAATCTACAGGAAAAAATAAATCTCAGAGCCAACTAAAATAAATGAAACACTGAATGAGTAAACTCAAATAACAAAAGGCTGTTGTACCAGAGAAAGTATAAGGAACAAACTGAATGAATAAATAAGCAAGTGGACTGGTATTCCACAGCCAGGACTCTTAATTGAAAGGGCACAGTGTGTGTATGCTCCACATTTGACCATGAGAAAGCAGCCAAGACCTTTAATAGCAAAGATGCAAACCTACCAACAGAAAGAGTTGATCCTGAAAAAAACTGTGGCAAAAGAGCAAAGTATTAAAAGTGAGAGACAGTAGAGTGCTTGTAGAAAATGATTATTCACTGTACACCAGGCAGAAGAGAAACACATTTATTCCATTAATCAGGGAATGTAGAGAGGCAGGTGGGAGATTCAAGCTGCTGTAGCTAACTGTCTTCAGAATATTTTTTTTTTTCCTGGAGGATCAAAGTCATGTTTGATGCAGGGCAGGCTAAGAAGGAAATGCAAAAGTTTGTTCAATAAAAAAAAGCCATCAGGCAGAAGGAGGACTCTGCTTCTCATTCTTCTGATAATAAAGCATACCAAGGGACTTTGCCAGTAAAGTCTTTTCTACTGGTCCAAAGGAAAAATGCTTGAGACACAGAAAAAAGCAAAGGAGTTGACCAGAAGAATCAGGAACACCATGAAATTGAACAAAATCTGGATTTGGGAGATGGAGATGAACAAGAAGAAGACCAGCAACATGGAAATTAGTGAATAAATGTGAGACTGTAAGGTAACTGTATGTAAAACAATTTCTTCTGTTAACAGTATTTCTATGAAAGTTTTCACAATATAAATTGCACATTTTATAGTAAAGTATCTTTAGTTGTTCTTGTATGTAATAAAGTTATTAAAGTAAACAGATGCCTTTTTTTTCTTCATCTACTCTTTCGTTCTTCTTTTTGGCATTAAGAAATGTAGGCATTACAGTGAAAAAAGAAAAGCTAGACAAACGTATGTTTAATTTAGATTGTAATCTTAGGGTGCTGAGGTGGAAGATGGGATGTAAAAGTACACAGATCACAATATATGTAGAGCTGATATACGTGTCTTACTTTTGCATAGGTGAATGTCTGGATTAAGATGTTTGGCTTAATCTAATAACAATTTTAAATGAAAATAGGTAAATATGAGAACAATGAATATAATGAAAAGTGTTCTTTTAGCATTAAATGCCTTAGGTTGTCTTTCAGACTGCAACAGATGAATAAATTTTTATTTTTCTCTAACTTTTCCATGGAGTTAAGTTAACAAACGTGCAATAAAGGATACTATACTGGTTTCTTCAAGGCTAAAAGTTAATGATTTCTGAAAGTATGCAAGTAGTTTTCACATGTGGGGGAGGTGTAATAAAGATAAAAAAGAACAGACACCAGTTTGTGTAAGTAGAAACACAGACAGTAACATGTATCTGAGCATGGGTAACCTCAGTTTAACTAGGTTAACTAGGACCTATATTAGCAATTGTCTATTTGGCATAAATATTCCTAATAAGAGGGATAAACTTCATTATTTGGAGAAATACGTAGTTATGTGTGTTTGTATTAAGTTAGGGGTGTTCTGGGGTGCGTTTATATTTTTGTTTGAGAGATTTTATTCAAACAAAAAGTGTTGTAAAATGTGACATAGGTGCCAGTGTTGATGATAAGAAAAAAATTTACAAAGAATTAACCTGCCAAAACATTAATGGGTGCATGTATCACAAAAGTTGGAATTAGACATTTAAAAAGCTGCCATATGTAATAAATTTGAATAATGACTTCTTACCATAATGTCAACACTTTCTATATTATCTTGGAATGTGAATGGTCTCACAGGTATATACAAAATGTAAGGAATACTCAACTATATTAAGAAATGCAGAGTACAAATAATAGGAGACACATTTTGAAAGAACTGAGCATGTGAGTTAATAAAGAAAGGCTTTCAGGATGGATATTATGCAGAATATTAAGGACAAAGGAAAAGAAGAGTATTTCTATTAATTGCTCGTGGAACTCCAGTAGTGATAGAACAGGGCAAAATGTAATAAAGGCAGATTTATAGTAGTAAGGGGCTACTAGCAAGGGATGAGGATTACACTGGCATGTATTTACATTCCACCTAAAACTGCTGATTTGGAGCTTAAAAATGTTGGGAAAATGATCAGCTTTCAACTGGGGATATTATTTATAGGTGAGGACTGGAATTTGATTTGTAACAATGAGGATGTATCTGAGGAAGCTGGAAGGGAGAATATAACAGAAGAGGGTAGATTTCTGAAGAAATGTATGAAGATATTTTGTATGAAAGATGTGAATTCAGTAGCTGAACTCAGGGAGAATTTACATATTATTCACCAAAGTACAATAACTGGGCTAGACTTGATAGAAATTACATTTCACAGGAACATATCCATTTAATTGAGAAAATTGATAGACATCCAAAACTATTTCAAATCATGCTACAATAATTAGTAAGATAAAAACACAGGGTAATAAAGTAAACATGAAGCACTGGCATGTTCCCACTTACCTGTTAAAAAGAGAGAAATGTAAGGAATGGATAGCGCTAATTATCCAGGAGTTATTAGGGAAGATAGCAAGTAGATAGTAAAAGGGAGATCATGCCTGTTAAACGTAGTTGACTTCTTCGAAACAATCACCAAAGCCATGGACAAGGGGAAGATGGTGCACACCACCTACCTTGACCTAGCCAAAGTGTTCAACACTATTCCCTTCTTGAGCATAATAGATAGATTCTCTCAGCTTGGCATCAACCCGTATGTTACCAGATGGGTAGCTAACTAGCTCACTGATAGAGCCCACTGAGTCAAAATAGGGAAAGCCATCTCTAGTAGTAGACCCATAACAAGTGGTGTACCCCCCCCCAAGGATCGGTCTAGAGGCCTCTACTGTCTGGGATATCATTTTCTAAGGTGCAAGCCGAAATCAGTGGTTGCAAGCTGGGCACTGTCTTAAATTCCCCTATTGATGTGAACATCCTGCAGGAGGGCTTTACCCAAATGAATGACTGGTGCCAGAAGCATATCCTCAAACTGACTGCCAAGAAATGCAACATTATCCCCTTTGGGGAAAATGGCGTCCCCCCTAATTATCACATTAATAACAATGTAGTAAGCATGCAATCAGTTGTGAGGCACTTGGGCACCCAGGTTGATAACAACCTGACTTTTGACAACCACATTGCCTCCGTTGTACGGAAGGTTTTCTACATGGCCCACCTCATAAGTAAGGGTATTTCATCCAGGAACAAGGAAGTCATAACAGAACAAGGAGGTCATAACATCCCTGTACTCCTACCTTATCAGACCCATTATCAAGTATAATCCCCCCTTCAGCATGTATCTTGCCAAGCACATGCATCAGCTGGAAAGAACACAGAGGTTCCTGAACAGGACAATCCAAGGTGTCAAACACCTGTCCTATACAGATAGGCTAAAAGCTCTGTCCCTCTACTCAGTCTTGTACAGAATGCTCAGAGGTGACCTGTGTCTGGCATACAAGGCCATCTCAGACCCAACCTTGATGGAGTTGCTACATATCTGTAAGTCAAACTCCACTAGCACAACCTGCACGCAAGGCCTTAACCTGGTCTGTGATATTAATAAATTTGTTTCCCAAAGACTCCTCCATCTGTGGAATAGACTCCCTCTGCATGTCAAGCAGAGTACCTCACTAGCCCTGTTTAAGAGGAGCCGGGATGACTGGATGGGAAACAGAAAATGTACCCTTGGGATCCCACCTGTGTCCTCACTAGCCCCGTTTAAGAGGAGCCTGGATGACTGGATGGGAAACAGAAAATGTACCCCTGGGATCCCACCTGTGTCCCTGATGGACAGGAGAAACAGGTGCTGACTTTGTGGAAACATGGGCAGAATTCTTGACTAGGCTTATGCCTCTGAGCCAATAGCCTAGTATCATCCTATGAACTTATAAACCTATAAGTACTCCAGAACGTATAGCTAGTAAGAGGAGAAAATGAAAGTGGAGTTTAAAAACAGGTAGAAATAAAAGAAAAATAGATCTGGTTAAGAAGTAATAAGTAGTAATAAAAATTATTTAGAGTCAAAGGTTAAAGCATTACAAAATAAGGTGAAATTTACAGAACAAGAGGAGGTGCAATTGCAGAGTGCCTAAGAGAAAATAAAGGTTTACCTGGACAGTATGCATGAGTTTAGAAAGATTGCTGCAATTGTTTTTTGATAATAGCTCCAGAGCACAAAAACTTTTGGCATAATGACTTAAGCAACAGAAAGTAGAAAAAATTGTTGTTAAACTTAGGGAGCCCATAACAAGATATAAATAAGTAAGTAAATAACCAGAGTTCCTGCATAGGTATTAGAGATATTTATGACACTTTATGAAAAATTGTATAAAGCAGAGAATTTATTTGTGGAAAACTTAAATATGCCAAGGTTAGAGGCAGATGAGGCTATGATGATGTGAGATATTGCCAGCTATGCCAAAGGAAGTAGGGCAGTGGATGTGTAACATATGCCAGCACAGCTAGCTGGAATTTTGTAAAGAGTTATATGTCATTTGTATATCAAACTGATTTGTACATAATCTTGTGCTGAAAAAATTATTTGTAAAGCTGCTTATTTTAAAAATGTACCAACAGTGTGCCCTGCTGAACAGAAAAAGAAATATACATGTATTATTGTAACTGTTTAAATGTATATGTTTTAACAGAGGATATTGGAAGAGAAGAGGTTAAACTCAATCCACCTAACTTTGAAAATAGTTTGAAATTAAATTACCTGGCTTAGGCCATAAATATTGTATCTTAGAGTTCTCAGTACATCCAGAGACAAAAAGTCTGTACTAGGGAGTTTTCTGCTTTGTCTTTGAGGTGAACTAATTGCTACTCTGGAGGGTGGAGGTTTGAAATTGTTTATGACTTCCAGGAGCTGCAGCAGATCTTATCAAGGCTTTGTGCATGTGTATTGTTGACGCATATGTGCTAAATCCTGACAGCTTCTAGCCAAGGGGGTAGCATGGAAAGCAGAAGTCAGATGACCATATGTATGTGATGTCATTCTGTAATCCATCACTAAATATGGTATTTTAATACTAGATGAGACTGAAGTCTCATGGCAGTCTGTTTTTAGAACCTGACAGAGTAGGACCCATCACCTACTTCATCTTGTCATGCTCTAGTAAGGGATCAGGGAATAGTAATTCTAATATTTCCTCTGATTGAAACTCTGGTGTTTATTGTAAATTGATATTTAGTATTTTCATGTTCTTTTATTATTAATTATTAAATATATTTAAATGTTTCATTATGGCTTGTCCTTTAGAGAATATTTATTAAGTAACACTGTGGCTACTCCTGAAAGCCTTGCTGTTTGGTTAACATTGTCATTTGTATTAATGTTAATTTTGCTCAGTATAGTTTGGATACCCTTGCAAGCGCTTTAGAGTAGATGACTGTGGAGTTTCTGGTGGCGGTGTAATTACTTTGTAGTCTGAGCAGAATGCGGCATAGCTAGTAAATCTGTGCTAGCCATTCCCAGGTGTGTGTGTGTGTGTGTATATGTGTGTGTGTGTGTGTGTGTGTGTGTGTGTGTGTGTGTGTGTGTGTGTGTGTGTGTGTGTGCATGTGTGTGTGAAAATAAAATCTCAAAGAATGTGTATGTCAGCTGTTTGCAACATGATCATGAAGCACAAGTCTCACAGAGAGAGTGGCGGAGAACTTGGCTTGGACACTTGGCTGAGGCCTCAACTCTGTCACTGTGTCAGTGGGGAGTCTTACTGGGGACCTGGAGGGAGACAGAGAAATTCAAACCCTGGATTGAGTGTGTTCCTTCTGTGCTCTTAAGAAAAATTTTGCTTGATGCAAATAGGTGCATCTGGAAATAATGATTGTATCCATTTTTATTCCAGTTGAACATCCTTCTCCAGTGTCAGTGGTGAGGATTCAGGCTCTTTGATTACTGGCCCAGGGTGAGGATGTCAGAGAGGCTCAACAACTAACAGTTAAGATAGGAGGAGATGATATAAAAATGGCGATGTATGACTAACTTGCAGGAAGGTCTCCAAGAATAGATGGCACTCCGGTGGAAGTTTGGAAGTGAGGATGAAAAGCAGTGATAAAGAGGATTTGTTTAAAAGTAGAACAAGATAAACCTGATACACTGGGTAAAAGCTGGTAAAACACAGATAAACAGCAAGCAACAAAAGTAAAACCAGCAAACACAGCTGTAAAACAAATCTGTTTATTGCAGAGAAAGTAATTGGTAAGCACTTTCACACCAACAAAGGCACTTAATCAGATCATCACTTCAACAAAATCATGGGCATTTAAATACCAAATTAGTTACAAAATTAACACGGTAATGAATACAACTTCAAAACCTGCTTTAAAGAGACAGCCTTATTTAAGCTTAGACCCTTGTCAGCTTGTAACTTTAGAATCCAATTCAACTCTAAACATTCAGTACGATTTATAATGTCACCTCATCTGCGGAAGTTGGAGAACTTGAATTGGAATACAGTCTAGGTACTTCTAAAGTGGCTGATTTTGTTGAAGTGATGGTCTGATGAAGTGTCTTTGTTGACATGAAAGTGCTTGCCAGTTACTTTTTCTGCAATAAACAGATTTGTTTTATAGCTGTGTTTGCTGTGTTTGCTGGTTTTACTTTTGTTTAACAGTATTTTAAAAGGAGGGTAGGCACCAGCATTCTGGAAAAAAGGTGTGGTGGCTGTAATACCTAAAGAAGGTAAAGACTCATCTGATCCAGCTTCATATATGCCCATTTCAATTCTAAACCATGATTATAAAGTGTTTTTGTCTGTAATGGCTAAAAGAATGGAAAAGGTGATGCCAAAATTGATAGATATGGAACAATGTGGTTTTGTGGAGGGGAGGCAAACATTTAATAACATTAATAAAAAAATGATGATCCAGTGAGAAGCAGAATGTAATTAAATACCACTGTTATTGGTGGGCATTGATGCAGACAAAGAATTCCCAAGAGTAAGCTGGGATTTTATCAGTAGGGCAATGGAAACATTTGCATTTCCTGCCACAATAATAGAAATAATTTGAAGAATATATAAGGAATTGGAGGCAAAAATCAAAGTGGGATTGTTCATCTGTAATAAGTTGTGTCTAAACAGAGGAACCAGGCAGGGTTGCCCTCTTTCCCCTTTGTTATTTGTGTTACATTTAGAACCAATGGTAGCAAAAATAAGGGAAATTCAAGGATATAATTGGTGTGATGTTAAAGAAAGGTTGTCTTATTTTGCACCTGATGAAACCAGAAAAGGTCATTTCAGTGTTGTTGAATATACTGAGACAGTTCCAGGTTTTTTTCAGGGTGTAAACGTAATGATGGTAAAACAAAGGCTATAGCTATAAACTGTATACCCACACATGAATTGGTCCAGCAGTACCTTTATTTATGGGACATGATAAAATGAATTATTTAGGAGTATGGATTACAAAGGATTTGGTTATAGCAGCTAAGGATATGTGGGAAGATTAAACAAAAGATAATACAAAAACCTGAGAAACTGGAAGCTCTTGCTTATGGGTATGGGTAGCAAGATACAAGCGGTAAAAATGTTTTTAACTCTTTTAATTTAATACACGTCAGGCATATTTTTAGCAACCAGAGAAGTCCTGGGGAGTAATTAATAAAGAGTTGATGGACTTTATTTGGGATGGAGGAGGGCATGAGTCAAGTGGGATAAGCCATTCCTCCCCGTAGAACAAGGAGGTTTGGGATTATCTGGTTTGAAGGGATATTTTAGAGCTAGACAGTTAAGCCTCTTATAAAAACAAGCAGAAAGCTGCAATTCAAAGTGGAAAGGGATGATGATGAAGCAGGGGGTAATTCAAGAAATAAGGAAGAAGAAACAAGGAAATAATGAGAATAACAACAGTCATGCAGAATATTATATTCATAAAGTGCAGAAAGTGTACTAAGAGCTAAATCAACATGAGAATGGAGAAAGGAGAGTCTGCTAATAAGGATGATTGCAGTTAAGGGTACAGAGAATAGAGAAGAGGAAGCTGACAAAGGAACCAATGTATCGGGAACAAATAAAGGTAACAGAATGGAAAAGCTCACTCAGACTCTGCCACAACTTGCTGTGAGGGAATGGTTAGTTGTCTCTTGTGAGTCACACAATTAACCCCGGGATTCAATGATGCTTACACTAAGTATACACCAGTCTGAGTGAACAGACAACAGAGACATAACTCATGCATTCGTTTTCATAATTTTAGTTTTTCTACTGATATTCTTGCAGCTTTAAATATTGGCAAGGATTCATAAAGGTTACCACAGAGTACAGACTACATGTACACTTAGTGTAATCTTTCAGAGTGACTAGAAAACACAAAAAATATCATAAGAATGTTCTTGAATACATATCATGTACAGTTAGTGTAGGCTTTATTGAATCTGGTCCTAAGTTTTCCCCACCTTCCCACCCTGGTACTGTTGTGTTTTTAAACTCAACTGCCTTTCAGGTTGCCTGCCCTTTATGTTAATTTGACCACATATCCTTCCCGCTCCTCTTTCTTTGGCTATTGTGAGTAAGCATAAAGTTATCATTTTGTTAAATCACTCTCCTTCAACTACTTAAATTTATTGGCCATCCCATTGTATTTCATAGAACCAGAATACAAAGTGCCCACCCCCTTCCAATCTGTCTTGCTCTTTTAAAACTAGTGGCTCTCCACTTAGTTAAAGCTTAAGTTACCCCTCTTTCATATCTACCTTCTTAGTGCGCACTGCAGCTCTTAGGATATTAACCCATTTTTTCCATCTTACCTTTAAAATCTGCAACATCTACTCCAAGACCACCAGTTATTAGAGAACACACATTTTGCCTCTCAGTAATCATCTTGGGATTAGTGTTTCTGTTTTGCTCCTAGTGAGAGAAGAAGCATAGGGACATTGTATCCTGAAGAGTGCTGATCACCGAAAGCCTAATAACTGCTTTATAGGTGCTAGTTTGGTGCTCCTGGAGAGAGAAGAAGCAGAGGACATTGATCCCTGACTGTTTCTAGTTGGCAGTGAGTGCCTGCTGTTAAACTTCCTGACTGGTCTGGTTGCTATTCAAGGCATCTACCAGAAAAGGCTAGAACAAGCCTACAGACTCTTGCATCATCTGGGACAAGACTGTGGATCACCAAACAGGCCATGTCCTGCTTCTCATCTTGGGATTGGTGCTACTGTTTTGCATCTGGTGAGAGAAGAAGTAAGGGAGCATTGTATCTCAGCAGAGTGAAGCTGTGGTGAGACCAGCACTGGTTGTAGCCATTCAAATGACTCCCCTCTTTTCATCATTCTTGACAAGCTAATTCTTTCTTTTCAGTAAGTACTGCTTGATTTGCTTCTAATCTCAGAATAATTGCCTAAATAAGTCAGCCATAAATCATCAGGGTCTACTTATTAGTTTCCTCTCAAGTGTTTGGCAATGCCCTGTATAGAGAGAAACAGGAGTGCACCAGTGGCTAAAAAGAATCAAAAACTGCAGCAAGTTTACCGTTTATTGTTGAAAATAGAGTAAGCGCTTTCACGTCCTACGACGCTTCATCAGACTTCGACAAAATTTATGCAAACTACAGCACCTTAAATACATCTTCCTTAATCAGTGCTCATCAATTAAAAAAGACAATTAATGTCAATTAAAGTGCAAATTGCAGATTTCAATGTCAACTTCATGTGTACTCATAACAAATATAAATATGTATAACTTAAACATTAATTTTAAACATATTTTACATGTTGTTATACATATTTACATTTGTTATGAGTACACATGAAGTTTTATTAAATCAATATATACATATGTAAAAAGTTTTTAAAATGATTTTTATAAAATGTTATTTAATTATAGCATAGTTCTTTTTCATGTCTTTATAGCGTTGACATTGAAATCTGCAATTTGCACTTTAATTGACATTAATTGTCTTTTTTAATTGATGAGCACTGATTAAGGAAGATGTATTTAAGGTGCTGTAGTTTGCATGAATTTTGTCGAAGTCTGATGAAGCGTCGTAGGACGTGAAAGCGCTTACTCTATTTTCAACAATAAACGGTAAACTTGCTGCAGTTTTTTGATTCTTTTTAGCCACTGGTGCACTCCTGTTTCTCTTTTTGCATTGCTTGCTGTTACTCCGGAGTGCTTCACTCAGCAGTTTTTATCTTTTTATTGAAATGCCCTGTATAGACACAAACACCTTGAGTTGACATGTTTCCTGTAAAAGCACCAATGAAATTTCACCAGTACCTAGTTGCACACAGGACAACTAGTTTGCAGTGACAAGCACTGCCCCCAGAGTTGCAAACCGGATACTCATGACATTACTTTATATCCTCACTCCAACTGTCTAATCAACAAAATAAGTCTGTTGGGATGGATATGAACTTTCCTACTTTCTCTGTTATCATCTTGGTGGATATGGACATCCTGAGGAAATGTGGAAATTGTCTCATATTTACTGATAGCCAGTTAATTCTCAAACGAACTGATACGGTGTTTAAGAGATGTATTTTCACAATGTCACTGGAGGCAAAGCTCCCACATAAAAGTACTCCTAATGTCAATAAGGTTGTCAATAGTGCACCCTCTGCATTCATCACACACAATTTAAAGCAGACATATAGACCCACATATGCTGAGGTACTTAAATGTAACTTTCCTAAACCCCAAAGGTCTCCTAAACGTAATACACATAACAAACACCCTCAGCAGCCCCAAATGCACTCTTTCAAAATAATACCAATATTAACTCATACAGCCACATCTCATGGAGTCTCTGCTTCTAAGCCCATAAGACAAGCCATCCACAGTCCAACATACTGGTCACTGGAGACTCCATTGTGAGATACATTGATGTCCCTCTCACCAAACTGGGTAAGGAAAAGTCATGGTCAGTTCCTTATCAAGGGCCAGGATCTGCCACATTATGCATGCACTAAGGTATTGGATCACAAGTACCAGTATGACTCAGTCATAGTCCACATAGTTGTCAATGACTTGAGACGTTCCTTCCTAGATTATATGAAGAGAGATGTCATGGAGTTCTCGGAATATGTGTTCCACGCCGGTATGAGCCTAGAACTGCACAGCATTTAACTTCTCCAAGGATGAGGCAACAATACAAACAAAAGATGACTGAATTTAATAATTGGCTTAGTTTCTGGTGTCATTTTAAGGGGGGTGCAATATTGGTCAGCATGGAAGGATATGGTCAACAGACCATGCTGCTTTGCCAGATATGGTCTGCACCTCTCCCCTCTAGGCTTTTGAATATTATCCAAAACATTGTTCTCCTCCATAGTGCCTTTTTTTAGGCAAGACCAGATTGAAAGTACATCTGACATGGGAAATCAAAACCAAAAAAATCTAAAGGTGTTACTGCTCAGTGTTAGGAGTCTAAACAAAAAAACTCCACTACCTAGAAGTGGAGTGTTAATGTCTGTGTGGTAACTGAGACTTAGTTTAAAGCCATGGAAGCACACCAACAGTGCAAGGTTATAATGCCTTCCACACATTTAGACCAGCTACTACACAGACCGGGACTAAAGTTGGAGGTGTTTCGATTTACATCAAAAATAAATATACCTTAAGGCTGGTCAAACATTACAATGCACTTACGCTTCTCCATGTTCAAATCATCATAGGCAAAATCCAGTAACACTTCCTTGCAAGCTGTAGGTCCCTTTCTTTGATCCAGAAAACCCATACCATGTATTTAAACTTATTGGAAACACTCACTATACAATCCAATACCATATTCATGGGAGACTTTAATTACCCGACTGTTAATTGGGAATCGTATATGACACCAAATGTACAGGCGCAGAGATTCCTGGATTTTGTAAACACAGATGCCCTGGACCAGATTGTCAATATACAAACCAGGGGTACAACCATACTGGATCTGTTCCTCACTAATATGGGAGAGCATTGCAAACCAAACAAAGCACAGCAACTGAAGAGTACAAACTTTAATGACAGTTAAGCACTTTCTTCCCACTTCATAGGGACTTCCTCAGAACAATTCATTCAACCCCACCCAGCCTTTAAATAACACTTCATTTATACCAGGAAGAAGTACAGAACTAACTCAAAAACAAGCCACTCTGCTAGAATCCCAGCATCAATAGGCTATGTAACAAAAGGAAGACATTCATGGCAAAAATTAAGATGTGCAGCACCTAGCTTGATAAAAGCATTCTCATCAAACTAAATGAACAATTCAGAGGACAAATAACGTCTACCAAAACCAAATTTGTCATCCCAGGCTAAGGACAGTCAAGAGGCATTCTTTAGCTATGTCTGCAACCTCAAAGGCAATACATAATTGTGTGCAGAGCTTATTGTAAATGGAGCCACCTGTACTGAACCAGAAGATTTAGCAAACCTACTGGATGACAAATACAGCTCCATCATAACCCCCCCCCAATCTTCCCTCAGGAAATGCCATCAAATATATCTCCCCCTGCTATGACTAGGGAATAGAACCTTAATAGCAACAGTCATCCCTGTGCACCATGGTGGACCATCTACAGACCCTGGAAACCACACATTCATAAGTCTCACTGGTCTCTTGTGCAAGGCCATGGAAAGAATTGTCATGGAAATGATCAGTAATGAGATAGGAAACCTCCAGTCATCAAGGGCAGGTCATGCCTACTGAATCCGGTGGACTTCTTTGAGAAGCTTACTAAAGCAATGGATGAGGACAAAATGATTCACACTGCCTACCTTGACTTGGCCAAGGCATTTGACATAATACCCCATTTGTATATTGTTGACAAAGTCAAGAGGTTAAGTACAAACCCTTATGTCACCCACTGGATAGCCAGCTGGCTCACAGACATGACTCAGGAAGTTAGAAATGGGGAGTCCACCTCTGAAAGATGCCAGTCACAAGTGAGTCCCTCAAGGATCGGTTCTGGGACTACTCCTTTCTGGGATTTACATCTCTGAAGTCAAGGCCAATGTCACTGGCCTCTGGATGACTAAATTTACACATGATTGCAAATTAGAAGCTGTCATTGAATCGCCCACCAGCAGAAATCTTCTCCAGGAAGGGCTGACACAGACAAACAACTGGTGTCAGAGTCATGGACTAAAGCTAAATGCCAAGAAATGCATAATAGTATCCTTTTGGAGGTCATCCACCCCTGGTAACTATCACAATGACATACCCCTAAGAGTTGACCCAGTTGTCAGGGACTTGGGAGCACATATAGACAGTAGCCTTTGACCATTACGTGTCTACAGTAGTGAGGAAATCATTCTATGTTGAGGAACTTGTAAACAAAGATATGGGATCTATGTCCAAGGAAATCATTGTTCCACTGTATTTGGCATTCATCAGACCTATCATTGACTACAATGCTCCCTTTGGTATATACGTAACCAGGCATATCCAACAATTGGAATGTCCACAGAGGTTCCTCACTAAAAGAATATAGGGCATAAGTAACATGTCCTGTGCAGACCACCTAAAGGCCCTATCCCTGAATTCAGTCTCCTACAGACTGTTGAGGATAGAGTTATGCCTGGCGTACAAGGCACTATCAGATTCCACACTACTGGACCCCCTGCAAATCCGCAAAACAAACAGCACAAGATTTAACCATTCTAAAGACTTAAGCCTTGCCTGTGATATACATAGGACCTGCTGGAGAGACAGGTATGTGTTCCAGAGACTACCCCTTCTCTGGAACAGGCTCCCCATCCATGTGAAGCAGAGCTCCTCCCTAACCCAGTTTAAGTTTAACTTGGACAATTGGTTGGGGAACAAGGAATTCATCCCTGGTTTGGCACCTATGTCTCTATTTGACACAGGCAGTCTGTAAATGATTCATTTCCCAGGCCCCTGCTTGTAAATGTTTCACCTTTGAAGCCCCCTACTTACACTTATCAAGAGTACCAGAACTTGTCAGAGATTTGGGATAAATGTCTAGGCTTAAAAAGCCCTTTTGGTCATTATTGTAGTAAACACATATGAACCTATGAACCTAAGACATTTGGATTGCAGGTTAGTGATTGCCTTTTCTGTCAGGGAGTGATATCCAAGTATAGACAAAGAGAAAGAGATAAGGGACCTAAAAGAAAGACCTGCACTAGTTGAGTTTTTAACTGAACCTAGAAGAGAAGCTGCTGTTAAAAAAAGGCTAATTAGTAGGGCATATAAAATATTTCACAATAACTATAGGAATCATTCGGAAGAGGTCAGAAAAGATGGAGAAGAGAGACTATATACACAACTCACAAAGAAACAATGGGAGGACATATGCATGGCTCCAAATATGCAACAAAGTCTAGAAGATTTAGAATTTTTGCCTGGAAGTGTTTGCATACCTTTATACCTCAAGCAAACACTAAAGAATTTTTCCTCAGATTGAAAATGTTTTTAAGTGTGATGGGGAAGAAAGAGGTAACTGGAAACATATGTTTTGGGAGTCTAATGAGTTGGCAGACTTTAAAGATTCCCTACAGAGTACTCTGTTGGGAATACTGGGCCAGCAAATGAATGTAACTAAGGAAATTACATTTTTGAGCTACAATGCAGGATCTGAATTGTCTAGACATAGTAACACATTGTTAAGTTTAGTCCTGGTGGCTGCCAAAAAATCAGTTACTAAAAAACAGAAATCAGAATCTAAACCAACTATAGTTGAAGTGGTGATTATTGTAACGGAGATAAAAGAACAGGAGATGGGGTCTTTAGAAAAGGATAGTAGTTAATTACATAGACAAAATGGAAATTGTATAAAACAGAGGCTGTTGTAATAAGTCGGAATATGCTGACCTGCTAACAGCATCATTTTTTTCTGAAAATAAACTGTCTCATGGAATTTAGGGGTTATTAGATGCCAGTTGAACACCATAAGAATCTTGGACAGTGATACATTTTGTAATAAACTATGATATAAAAGTAAGACAAGGTTTAAATTACTAGCAAGCACCACATAAGGATGCTGCAGACCAACCTGAATGAGGTGCTGTATGACTGGGATCAATGGGCTTGCTGTTAATGAAAGAAGTAGCCCTCATAAATTGACGAATCCAGGAAAGCATAAACATGTTCTTTAAAACTGGGTAATCACAGATAATGGAGCTGGGATTCACACACAACATCTCTCAATCTACTTTAAAGAAAAACATTTTGAACACAGTGTTCTCCAGTGTTCCTTCTATCAAAGAGTGTCTAGCTGAAGTGGTACCCAAAGGCATGCATGCACATATTAAAGCTTTTGAAAAAATAGAGGTATCACCCAAAATTGTAAGGCTGGAATATAAACAAGAGGTCTAAGGTAACCACCAAGGGAGAAGTTTGTATGCAGCACCATCTAAGAAAGTGAGATATTCTAGAAAAACAGAAGCATGTGAGCAAAAAGTGGATTGGCAAACAGCCAAGCTAGAGTTCAGCGTAAAGGTACAGATATCATGGGAAAGATGACTGCATAAAGTAGCTTTCCTACTGTAGAAGCATAGACTCACTTCCTTTTGAAGATAAGATGCAACATTGTTAACATTATCATTATTATTGTTATTATTTTAGCGTTTTGTGACTGCCATACTGGAGAGGGCAGAAGAAGTAAAACTAGTACAAGAAATCAGCACGTTGGGTGTTGTCTGTTGAGTACTAAGGGAGTATTATCTTCTTGTTATGAATGAGTATTAGTGGGCTTCTAATTTGGCATCCCAAGCCTGACAGTCAGAACTTGGATTCGTGTAGCTGCTTGGTGATTACAACCTCCATATTCATTGAAGAATTGTGCCTTTTATAATGTTGTTCACTGGACCTTTGGGTTTTGATTGCATAGTTGCTGAGTGTGCTCATTTTTGTGTAGTCGCATGTTTTTTTCATTGTGTCCAAGTATAGTTTTGATAAGAGATGGGTAATGTGGTTTGTAAACTCCCTGTCTGTGCTTCAAGAGGGCATTTCATAATTTAAGAAGCATGAAGGCAGCAGTAGGTCTTTCTGTTATTTCTGAAATCATTCATCTGTTTTGGAATGATCAAGATCATTGAAAAATAACCAGAGATTGATGGTGAAGTTGCATATTCTGTAGCATGACTTCCATTATAGGGCCATCATTTTGGTAAGTTATGTGACAAAACAAAATGGAAGACACATCTGGCATTACCAGGTGTGACCATACTTAATGCATATGCTTTAGAAGTACAAGGCGCATCCTACTTAATATTTTTGCATTTAATTAACTAATTGTGTTTATCTGGTTAGAATTAACTAATTGTGTTTATCTGGTTAGTACACTGACACCAGTGGACATTTTTCATACCTGTCCAGTGGTTCAAAACCAAAGAAAATCATTACAATGTTAGTACACAGAAAAGTGAATGTAGAATACAGTAAGTCAATGTACAGTACAAGAAGTATTGAAGGGTTTAGCAAACTATTTACAGTACTGGTATAATATCATTCAAGACTTGTGCAGTTCTAGGTTTATTGGAGACAATACATAACTTTTCAAATGAATCTTCACTTATGTTATGGACAGGCAGTAGTTCTAAGAATGTCACCAAGTCTCTACTAATTGCCTAAAGCTGTTGTATGCTTCTTCACAGTTTTGCACTACTCAGATCCCCTTAATGGCCACAACACCCACCCCCTTACAAGAACAAGTGTAGCAAGCCTCCTAACCTTGTAGAGCTGATGTTAAAAAGTCCTTACCTGTCCTGACCAGATCATGGCACCTGATACACACATTACCAGCCCATCCCCTTCCATACCTAGTTATGCCATCCTAAGTAACAAATCCTCCCTAAAATATTCCTGTTTCTCCTCTGAGGCCACTGCTACTCATCTTCACACCATCTCTATAAATGGTCCTAGTAAGCACCTGACTATCCATTATTGAAAGAGGACACAACTGTATCACAGCATAATAAGAACTACAGAGAAGTACATTTAAACAATATGTCTCTTTCACTACTGTCATCCTCTCAGAGCTATCATACTTCAACAAGTCCTCTGTTTTTGAAGCATCCAGGGTAATGGTAGTGAATATCCAGAGGAGTTAATGAGACTAAAGAAAGTTGGAAACTGACAAACATGCAATGCCATGCTCCAAAAAATGACTCTGTCTCTGTCTGTTTCACACACACACACACACACACACACACACACACACACACACACACACACACACACACGCGCACACACACACACACACACACACACACACACACACACACACACACACACACACACACACACACACACACACACCAAGCAAGATAATTCAGATAAGCAGATATTTCATTAGTTAAAAGATGGCATTTGTAAGATTCCAGACACATTAATATTAGCACATCCTGATAACAAGATGGGAATTTTCTTTACATTCATTCTTTTTTTTTAAGGTCTACCATTGTTGATTTCAGAATCCATTATCAACAACTGATTTTCACATACTCTATTCTCAGTGGCTCGCTGGTGTGACTTGCACTAGAAGGGTCTGCCTTCCATGAGACCCCTTACTTTTAATAGTTCCTGTGGTGTGACATTCTAAGTTACAATGCGTGGGACACACTTCCCACTGACACACTGAGGGTACCTGATCAGGCTGCCCCTAACACAATTTTCATTTCACCCCCCCCCCCCCCCCCCAGAAGATGTATGCAGGCTTTTGCTTCATCATTCCTCTTCCCCCTATGGTCAGTTCCCAGCTACTCCATCTTCAAGATTGTTACTTGAATCCTGATTTTTCAGGGTTGCATTCAGGGCTTTATTCCTCTGTGCCAGACAGATGAATGTTGTGAGCTGTGGGAGATCCTTTTCTTACCAGGAAAATGAGTGACAGGTGCTGATGGTTGGCATCCCTTTGCCTTTCTACATGACTGCTACTGAGCAGAGGTGGGTCTCAACCAAGCTGTAGCCATAATTTGACCTATGAATGGAAGTGCCTTTGAGTCACTGATGCAGCAATTAGTGAGTTAACTTATGTCAGACTGCCACATGATAATGTTTAGGGTACAGAGAAAAGCATCCACCTCTTATGGTGGTCTGAATGATAGTTGTCACCCCCAGCAGTAGTTGATAAGTGGCCAGTATAATGGGGTAATGAATTCAAAGCAGATTAGTAGGACAGAGGGAGAGAGATGATGGCTGATAGACATGGGGAAATAGCACTAAATATGTAAGGGGTGAGTCGATGAGCACTAAATGAAGACTGGGGTAAAGACTGATGTGGGTTAGAAGCATACACTAAAATACTGCTTTTAAGAGAAAGGACACAGATTTAAAAATAGACATGTTTATCATTGTCAGCATGTAAACACTTCTGTGACCTAGCTTACATTTTTATAATTCTAAATCCACTCATAGGTTGCATAAGGAAGAAGTGTCAAACCAGGCAATAAAGTACGCATAGTATGAAAATGCAGATTGGAAGGAAAGCTGTTGAACTGATGATTTGACTAGAGGAAAAAAAGTTTCTAAAAGCTCAGCTGAAGGGTAGCATTCTGAAAAAAAAATCTCTTGCACTGGGTGATTCAGGGAGGCGGGGAGGAAGCTAAGGTTTCGTCAGATGAAATGAGCTGAAAGTAATTTGGACATTAATCAACAGCAAGCGGATGGGGGGGCTCTTTCTGTCTTTCATATCCATGAAATATACAGGCAAGGTGCGAATAGAGCAAGAGAAGGACAAGAAAAAAGGAGAAGAAGAAAAAGGAGAGATAAACTCCACTGCAGACAAACAAACAAACACAAAAACAATGTATGAATTCAGTTCAGCTGCAAGTTTGTCAACTGAACAGGTTAGTTGAATATTTTAATATAAAAATACAATAATTTAATGAAATTTGGTGGAAGATTGTTTTTGAAATTTGAAAAGCTTTTGCCTGTGTAAAATCTTTTGTGCCTTGGCATGCTGGCCCTGAAAGCTAAGGAAAAAAAGACAAGTAACACAGACGTACAGAGTCTCTCTCTGCAGCTATCAAAGCGGCATTGTCCGAGACTCCAGGGGAGACAGCTCTGAGGTGCTGAAGAATTGAATTCATCAGGGCAGTGCATTGTTCTATAGTGGCTTTTTCCCTGTAATTATTCAAGGCTCCCTGACTACTCAGAAGTGAACCACTAACATGTGATGTGAGGAAATGTGACTTGGGTGGGGGTTGGAGAGGGTCTGTCACTTTTGCACAAAATATGCACACAAGCATTACTCAAACTGAAACAAAAAAAGTTGTTGATTTCTTCCCATTCTCAGTTCATGTCTTTCGTTTGTGGGATGAGGAATAGTTAGGAGGAGGGAAGAAGTAATTAACATGTAAAGTTATTTTTAGGCAGCAAGCTTGTATATCTGTTTGTCTGTGGGAGGGGGTGGAGGAAGGTAAGCAGTGAACTGGTGGTCGAAAGGGGCTCCCTGCATATTTATGGGTACATTTCCTGTTTCCTTTTAAGTTCGGGGCCTTTTGACAGATGGACAGTCCCTGGGAAGATTTGTAAAAGTTCGTTATGGAGCATTGTCCCCTTGGGATTTATATCGAGGGCCAAGTCCTGTCAGAGCCGTTTGTCTCATCGAGCAAGAGGAGAAGACTCATCTTTTGGTAGACAACCAAAAAAAAAAAAGAAAAAACTATTCCCCCAAACTTTTGCTTTTTCTTTCTTTCACTCTCTCTCTTCACTTTTTCTGCTTATCCAACTGCCTGTCAATTTTTTTCTTACTATGTTTTTCCTTCTTACTCTCTTATAATCTCTTCATTCCTTGGAGAGGCTTTCCAGGTTCCTGAGAAGTTGTTTTCATAAATTAAGGGTCAAGAACTCTGCAGCAAAGAAAGGCCAAAGAATGGGATTGTTTGCGGTAGGTGGTTAAATGTTACGTTTATTGCTTTCAGTTAATACTTCATGTGCCAGCAATAACTAATTTCCTACCTTAAAAATGAATGATATATGAATACAGAGTAATACTGCATATAAGTTTACAGTCAGAAGGCCTTGCATCATTTCTGAATGTGTTAAAAAGTATTACCTGTTTACCTGCTTTGACATCAGTACCATGGTGAGCTCCTCTCTGGCAATCAGTGGTTTATGACTTTTTGGCATGTTTGTTGTAGTGTAAAATGTACTTTTATTTTTTTTATAAAGCATACATGCTCCTGCTGTGGTGTTTTCTAAATGCTAAATGTAGAAGTGTAACACCTTAGATAGAATATTTAAGGACAAGACATACAGGTATGTAGTCACCATAGCAGAATTTCCAGACTGTAAAAAGAGACTTGTATTTCTGTGCCTTCTGGTTGAATTACTTTACCAGATGCTTTGAATATGACTAGGTGTCAGTTTTACAGTATATACAAGTCACTTAGAGTGTAAGGAATTAATATTAACCTGTATTACAAAACATCTTCCAAAGACTCACATATTTCTCTCCTATTGCTCTCAGTGCATGAGTGAGGTAGGGGTACTGAATGCTGATTTAGAGAGCATCAGAAAAAAATGAAGCAAATGATTTAGCAACTGTTCTGTACTCTTTGCATATGTCTGAAAGTTGCTGAGATACAAACAAGTTGTTATGATACTCTATTAACTGAACATGGATTGTACCAGTAAAGATAATTGAATATGTGGCTTGTCTAAGGTTTTTGACTTGTGCAGTCTGCTTCTGTCCCAGATATATCATGCCATGCAGAGAAGGCAAAACTGGAAGTAACTTGCGGATTAAATACTGACACACTTTGTTTTTTGATCAGTAAATGTGTACTTAGCAGCTCATTTCTCCTCTCATGATTTGAGGGAAACAATACTTTAAACAACACTTCTTTAGTAGGCTGTTCAGAGGTTTGCAGAGCTCAGTGGATACAATCTATCTTTAACTCTTCACTTCTGGTGGATGGATGTTTTTCTGTGCTACACTTGAAGTTGTTTTTTTTTTTTTATTATTTTAGGAAACAAAGAAAGACATAGCCAGTTGTCAGCCTCCAGTATAACCCAGAAGGTTTTTCTACATAGGACAGAAAAATGGCTTAAGCAAACATTGTGTGCAAGCTACAGTGGTAGGATGCAAACTTGAATACATAAATCTAAGTCATGGCAATGTGTTCTTTCCTTTAGTCATTATTGGATATTAAGTAAACACTAATTTAAAGCAGCTGTGATATTAAATCTCTCATGCGTTATAACTGCAACAAAACTTTGAAAAAAAAATCTTAGTGACTTTTGACATTACATCATACTGGTTTGTCATCATTTTTAGGCATGAAGTGACAATTACTTCTCCAAAATCATTTGCATTATTTTTTATGATGTACTTGGTTCTTTATTCATTCTTTTAGACTGACTCTCTTTCTGCAAGATCAGTTCTTTATCCAGTTTTTTAGACTGAATCACCTCTTACCAAAAAAAAAAAAAAAAAAAAAAAAACAAAATTTAAGCTATCAGACATCACTGTATAATCTGAGTAGCTCTTAATGAAAATAAGAAGCACTTATTCCAAATTATAGTGTCAAAGATAAGGCAGCTTGTTATCCTTTTCCTTGGACTGTTAACTCATTTATGTTTTCTAATGTTTATCACCATATTTTATTCTCAGTCACTCTGCCAAACTTCTTGGTTGTTTTTTTATTTTCATACAATTGTTTGACTTGTGTAATTTATTTAATTACTTGTACCATCTTGCGTGTTTTCATTTTAAACACTAAAAGCATGCCACCAAGTGCATGAAAAATTTAGACTCGGTATCTTTCTTGCTAGTGCCCTAATGCAGCTGAACACTGCATTTTTATGCTGGTGGTAAATGAAAAAATCAACAAAAAATTGTTGGATTTCCAAAATGTTATAGCGCAATTTTTTTATGTAAGCTTTGCGTTAGGTGTATACATACTGGGTCTCACAAGTGTATACACACACACACACACACACACACACACACACACACACACACACACAATTTTTTTATGTGTGTGTGTGTGTGTGTGTGTGTGTGTGTAGGGGGGATCCATGTGTACAGAAAGATAAATATTCATATCTGTCTATCTATACAGATATGATTATGTGAGATTGGGTTGCATGCCCATTTGCTTGACTAAAGCGCACTTATAATTTTTGTTAAGTTTGATGTCTAGATACCAGCAATAAAGGGATACTAAAGGACAGTGAGCTAGTTTATCTTCTTACACCTTTTTTCTCAGTGCATTTTGGGTGCATGAAAAAAAAAAAAACAGAAACTTCTGGTAGGTTTGTGGTCATAGCTTGAGTTCTAAATATGTATGTGTATGTAAATGTGTATACAGTTTGTATCTCTCTGTCACGGACACACAGACATACATAAATGTGCGTGTGTGTGTATGTGTGTGTGTGTGTGTGTGTGTGTGTGTGTGTGTGTGTGTGTGTGTGTGTGTGTGTATGTGTGTGTGTTTTAACAGTGCATTACATACTTTAGGCTCATTTGTGAATACTTTGTAAGTCCGGTGACATCAAAATCAATTAAGTGAAAGTTTAAAAAAAAGCTTACGTTAATACTTCCCCTCACCATATAATGTTGTCTGTTATACTAAAAAGATTTACAAAATATAATTTCTGGAATAAAGCAGATAAAGTCTGAAGGCACATCTATGATATCTGGAAGCAGGAAGGGACATAAGATGAATTTCCCCTATGTTTCAACAGTTTGTAGTTGAATGTAATGTTATTTATTGCAGGCAAGTTGATATATATATATTTTTTTTTGCCTGGGACTCTTTGTAAGCCAGGTATCAGGGACAAATATGTTATCATCTGTCTGGCAAAAATATTTCATAAGATTCAAGGAAGGTATAGATCTGCATGCCAGTTACCTGAGCAGTAGCTGAGTAGTACCCTGAGTTGTAGACTGGGCAAGTAAAATTGGTTTCTGCTCATGTTCCATATTGCTACAGAGGAAAAACTGTTTTACCTAGTTTAAAAGTACAAAGCAACAAGACTGAAAACCAGTAAAGCAAGCATTTAAATGCAGTACTGTGTGCATGCATTTATGGTTAAGTAAATTTGAAGATTAATCCTGCACTTTTATTGCTTGTAATACAATTCATCTAAGGGTGCAGTGAAGTTACATGTAGAAGACAAGTTGAGAAATTTCATAAGAACACGTGATTAGTGCATTAGAACTATTACTTGACAGTAACATATATGAGAAATTTCACTAATACAGTACAAGAAAAAGACAGTTTTGTAGTCTATCTTTATATGATCCTTGGTACTCTCAATGAGTATATGCTGAGTACCCAGAGATAGTACTGAAAGGAATGGTTTAGCAGGGGGTGATAATACATGGAAAACTAATCTTATCACTTTATTCAGGTGCAGGTTTGAACCCAGCTGATGGCGGTAACTTCAGAAACTCATTGAAGTTTCACTAATATCTAGCATGTTGGTGTTCAAATTAGCTCATAACGCATTTTAAGTTGCATGTTAGAGTTTGTACCAGTATGTTTGGTATGACAAGTCTCATCATAAACTATTATTAATTTTTATCCAAGAGACTGAAGATACATTTGAGATACTGAACTGTAGTATCTATCTTTATTGCAGAACTTTGAATGTAAATTTTAATATTACCAGAGACATAATAATGCCACATTTATAGCCCTATTTCCTTTGGAAGGCAAGGTGCCTATCTGAGATAATCAGAAACTCACTTTGTCATGAGCCGAAGTATGTTCTTCATTCATAAGGAAACCTTTACTTATTTAGTGTGCGATTTGTTAAGCTTCTGTCTGTAAACTCTTCATCTTACAGCTGTTGGGGACAGCATTTATAGAACAGAGTTCATAAGGTCAGAGAGTTCTGATTGCTTAATCTCTGTAGTTGCACTATTTTATATAGTGCTGTATTATGTTTAGTATGTTTTTGAATAGGTGTGGGTATTAAAGAATGTGTGTCATTCTTGTATGGGGTAATAGCCTGCAGCTACTGAAAACTGGCTAAAAACAAGACTAATTTTACAGTTTAACTACAGCTATAAGTGTGGGATGCACCTTGCTTCTCTTTTAGTAAAGACTTTTGGGTTCTTTAGACTAATCTTCTAGCTGTCATGTTCTAAATGGACGAGCATTCAACGTGTTGATTTAAACTTATTATTTTATACTCCCTAATCGCTGTCTTACATACAAATCACTGCTGCTGCAGTTTCTGCTTGCTTGCCCGTGCTGATAGTACTGTGTGTGGTCTTTTTGGTCTTTTCAGTTTTGTCATATGTGTGCAACCATGGTGTTGATATAAATAAGTTCAACAGTGTGGGGCATGCAACACATGGCGGGTACACAGGGTTTATTTTACAAACATTTTTGTTAAGTGGGAGATTCATCTCATTCTTTTCATCTGGATGAACCTTATCTGAGTTGTAACGTGAGATGTAGAGGAACTGCACAGGTACATTATTTTGCAAATAAATGTAAAACATATAAAAAGAGATAGAATGATGACTATTAAATGGCAAGAATATAAATCTAAAAATCTGTCGGTGTGGGTATGTCATGGAACTGCATTATATTTCATTATCTGCAGAATGAATAGCTAACCTAAATTTCCTTATCAAGACATGCATTTATTGATGCTATTTTTGTAAGTAGTGTAAGTCTATAAAGGGTGGGCAATGTATAACTGTAATTTAATTCCAAGTCACATAAAGTCACATAACATTAATTATGTATACTTTAGATAGCTCAAAAAGTGGATATTAAATCTTGAGGAGCATGTATATCATACGCACAAGATGCTTTTTTTGCCCTAGTTGAGAAATAGGAACTGAAAAATAATATTTAAGTACATTCCACGTGTCACAATGGGTTCACCTTGCAGCAGAACTATTGTAATAAGCCGATCCTTTGTGAACTGCTTTTTACCCATTCCATTACAGCAGTTTTTGTATTTTCTCGTTCTTTATCACTTCCGTTATGCCGCAGCAAAAGTAGTTCTTCTGTGTTCGAGTGTAGCTCAACCAAGTTGCCAATAGCTCTGGACTGCCGGCGATTTATGTAACGTTACTTAAGGAAATATACAGTATGAAATCTAATATGCTGTTATGTATTTCTGACAGAGCTAAAATTCAGTAATGGTGACACAAACTGTTTTGAAATGACCCGGAAAATATCTTAAAAGATCATCAGTTAAGAGAATTCATTGACTGTATATTATATTTCTGAGTTTGTGATTTGAATATTAAATCTAAAATGCACCATTGATTAAAACCTTATATACCCAGAGTCTTGGTTATAAGGTTTTAGTTTACTTTTAAGTTACAGGAAGATAGTTGCCCTTACATGTACTGTCATACTATACCATAGGGGTATGCATTAAATATAGATAATATCACACACATTTAATGGAAATTTCACAAATGATGTGCTGAGCCTGGAACTGATTTCTTTAACTGTTTGACATTTGTTTTTATTATTTACTTGTGAACCTAATAAACCCACTAGGCATAGACACCTTTTTCAAGGGACAATCTGGGAACACTGCTTGGACAAGACATTTTGTCTGATCCACTCAATTTGCAGGTAGAGAATATGGAAATCAGACCAAGAATGGCAGGATGAAGTTTGTTTGCAACTCATAGCCTAAACACTCTTTACAAAACCGCTTGACAGAAACAGAATGAAATTAAGTAATGATGATATAATGATGAACAGAATGGTTGCTTGTGATGCAGTGATTCAGTAATTCAGGCATACTATGCTTAAACAATGGTCTTTGTGAGAGACCAGACAGAGGGAAGGGGAATTAATATCTTGCTTGTCTCTTGGAGGGGAGAACCCCCAGAGTCATAGCCATGACTATACCTGCACCCCTGTAGAGTCCAGGGTGTGTAGTCATATATTAGTTTGGAGCATGTGAGGGGGGCTTTAAAGTGGGAGTACTGTGGAAGACAAATGTAAGGTGTCAATGCCAGCCTGCAGTCTTGAACCAACACATACCTTTCCTTGGTGAAACAGAAGATAGAAGGTTATGAATGAAGAAAGTCCTTCTCTCCTTATATGATGGAGACCAGGATACCTGAAAAATAGTTCTTGCCCTTGAGAAGGAAAGAATATATACTGATAGGTAGTTGTTAGGAGATTGACCACCCGAGGACCCCATTAAAGCAGTAGTAAAAAGCTATAAAAATATTTCTTCAGCAACATTTGTATTATGCAGATGTGATATGAACATCAGGAAGCATTTCACTTTGTATAGTTAGTGTTTTTATCATAACAGTTCTGTTATGCAGATGTAGTTTGAACATCAGCAAGCATCGTCCTTTAAATAATTATTGTTTTTATCACAAAAGTTCTGCAAACTAGAAACAAGTTGTTCACTGTCACTGTTAGGCTTAAACGTGGTTTGTGGCAGGTCAGGTAGGAGTAGATGGCTTTCTTTACTACACTTTATGTTTTGTGGCGAATCTCATAACCAGAATGTCACATGGGAAGAAAAGGATGACATTAAAAAGTAACAAATGTATCTTACTATGAAGATCGGTAATGTCTCTAGGAAAGTGCTGCTAGCATGTAGCAAAGGTCTGAAATTTTTTAGCTTTACCAGATGTTTGAGCTGGGAATTGGAACATGGTTGGCATCCAGGAACAGTGTAGCAGGCTGCATGTGTGCTCCACAGATAACACTGTATGTTTACCTTAGTACAATGACAGGGATGTTAGAGGTCTGGACAAAGAACAGTCAGAGCAGTCAGACAAGATGGCTGTACTAGCTCTTTGCCATTTTCAGGGTTTTAAGGAGAAGGATTGCCCACTACTTTTCACCAGTATTTGAGAAAGGTAACTGCCCAAAATGTAAAGAAAAGGGATGCTGGGTGACCAAGAGGTCTAGTCGGGAGACTGTAATGTAATGTAAACAGATGAAATCACAGAATTGTATGATTTTTGGTGAGGATTAAATGACCATTTAATTAATTTTGTAATGCAGTTCATGCACACAGCTCACCATGAAGTACTATGTTCCATCACAGTGAAAAATAACAAACATTCATCATAACACTGAGTTACACGCCCTGCCTGTTTCTTGAAAGCCACAAAATGTGCTCGACTTTTAATCAAAATCAAGGGTCAAAAGTGGATAAGTAAAATTTGAAAACTTTTTGTGGGGTTAAGCTCCACGTATTGTACCTGCTGTATACTAGTTAATTATATAGCTAAGTCTGGGATCTGTTTACTGCGGCTGTAAGGAAAACCCCACCCCACCTCTGCAATTACCTTTTTTGAAAGTAAATATGTATTTTTAATGAAATGGCAAAAAATCCAACTTAAACTGTGTATTGTTTTAAACTGAAATGCTTCTACTCAGTTATGTAATTAGTTATCTACAAATGCCCTTTTTTAACAAGTCTATTAATATAACAGTACTTTTGAAATCCAGTAACAGACTACTGTTCTGAATCTCCTTAAATAACTACAAAGATGAGCTATTCTATCTAAAAAAAGGTCTTACTATCCCCTTTAATAAGCTCCCAACTTATTTTTAAGTGATGCCCCCTTTTGCCACCATACTTCTTCTTTATTTACTGATCTTTGACTTTATTTTTTTTTATAATCTTATACGTCCATATAATCCCATCTGTCCATTATTTCTTCCAGTAGTAATACATTGAAATGATACACTGGATCACCACCCTCTGTACCACCTCCACTATCTAACATAACCTCTGTCAATATATGACCACCAAAGCTGCACCCACTGCTCAGGATGAGGCTACATTAATCCCCATCAGAAAAGTAAAATATACTTACCATGTGCACAAAAGCCCCTCAGAATGCACCTGAGAGGGAGATCTTAGTCAGGTAATAGCCAGTTCATTATCCTGTCGGGCATGTGTAAGAAATCTTTCTTACATCCTGTTGGACATGTTCAGAGCATCTTTCTTGTAGCCAGTTCATTATCCTGAAGGGCATGTGTAGGAAATCGTTCTTACATTCTGTTGGCCATGTGCAGAACATCTTTCTTGTAGCCAGTTCATTATCCTGAAGGGAATGTGTAGGAAATCTTTCTTACATTCTGTTGGGCATGTGCAGAACATATTTTTTTGTAGCCAGTTCTTTATCCTGTTGGGTACGTGTGGGATATCTTTCTTGCAGATCTATTCTTGGGGTCATGGCTTAGGGTGCTGTAAATTGTAAGGAATTTAGAAACTCAAAGACAGTAGAAGGACATGTGAGCCTGTCTGCATGCGAAGTTTGTGCCAGCTTGGACTGCTTCATGTGCAGCATTACATGAATGATGCCTGTTGACATAAGGCATGCAAATCTGTCCCCAAAACTGCAGTCCCTCAAATGATGGCTTTCACACGTATCGCCCTAACCCAACCATGTAAAGTCTTATGTTTGTTGTAGTGGACAAGTGGTAAGAGACAAGGTTGGCAGTTGGAGATGGAGTTGCTTTGACTTGTCAGGTTATTCAAGCTTGAAGACTAGGATTACAAAGAAAAATTATTGGAAAAACTCAAATATTCCACTTTATAACAACAGGTTATAACTTTTCTCACCCATGGAAAATGATTGCCTTGTCATTACATAGGTTTATAGGTAGGTACTAGGCTATCGGCCCTGGGGCCTATACAAGCCCAGCCAAAAACATACCCTGGCTATTGCCACCCAAGAAAATTATTTTCCTGTGCCACTGTCGAGCAGAGCCACAGAGGTGATCCCTGGGGTGAATTTCCTATTTCCCATCCAATCATCAAGATTTTTCTTGAAGAGTGCTAATGAGGAGCTTTGTTTGATATAGACAGGTAGTTTATTCCAGAGTATAGGAAGTCTCTGAGACAGGAATCTATCCCTCCAGCATGTTCTGTTTATTGTGGTGACAAGGTTTAGGTCCCTAGTCCCTAGAGCGTGTAGCATGGAGGAATTGAGATTTCTTTAAGTGGAGCATATCCAACAGCTATGGGTTTGACATAGCTTTGTATGTTAGGCAGAGATCACCTCTGAGTAGGCGATATGCGACAGAATAAAGCTGGAGTTTTTTGAGACGGTCTGCATAGGGCATCTGTTTGAGGCCGGTAATCCTCTTTGTGAGGTATTTCTGCGGAGTTTCCAGTTGTTGTAGATGTCTTGTGAGATACACACCAAAAGGGGTGCTGTACTCTATAATGGGTCTAATGAGGGATGAGTAGAGGGGAACAATGACCTCTTTTTTTCTGAATGAAAAACCTTTTGTGATGAGGTGTGCCATGTAGAAGGATTTCCTGACTACTGTGGCAATGTGATTATCAAAGGAGAGACTACTGTCCACCAGTGTCCCAAGGTCTCTTATCACACTTTCGGTGTTAGGTATACTACCGCCTATGTTGTAGTTCATGGGTACAGAGTTTTTACCAAAGGGGATGACAGTGCACTTTTTGGCATTGAACTTGAGTCCATGGCTTTGACACCAGACATCTGTCTCAGTGAGGCCCTTTTGTAGGATGTCCACATCGTTAGAAGTTTCGATTATGGCTCCTAGTTTGCAGTCATCTGCGAACTTCATTAGCCAAAGACCTCCTGTGTTAGCCTGTACTTCAAAGAAGTAGATACCAAACAGAAGAGGACCCAGGACTGAACCCTGTGGTACTCCACTTGTCACTGGTCTGAAGTCGGATTTGGAGTCTGCTACTTTCACAGTGTGGGTTCTGTCAGTGAGCCAGTTGGGAACCCATCTTGTGACATAGGGATATACACCTAGTTTAGTGAGTTTATCTATAATTCCAGAGTGGGGGATGGTGTCGAAAGCCTTGGCAAGATCTAAATAGGCTGTGTGAACCACTTTACCCTTGTCTACGGCTTTGGTGACTGCTTCAAAGAAGTCTATCAGGTTTAGGAGACATGATCTGCCTTTTACAATCCCGAACTGGGTGGGGTCCAGAGTTTGGAGATTACCAATGACTTTGTTTATAAGTTCCATAATGATACGTTCCATGGCCTTGCAGACCAGGCTCATCAGGCTAATGGGGTAGTAGTTCCCGGGGTCCGTGGTGGCTCCCCCCTTGTGGAGTGGGATAACCGTCGCTGTGCGCCATTCAGCAGGCACAAAGCCTGAGATGAGGTTATGATTGAACATAGTACTTAGGTGGGGTGCCAGTTTGTTCTGTAGTTCATGTAGAATGCAGCCTGGGATGTTGTCTGGTCCTATGGATGCTGTGTTCTTGGCTTTGGAGAGTGTGTTTTTTACCTGTGCAGCCGTGATTACAGGAACTTTGCATTCTTCCGGTAAAGAGATGGACTCTTTGGGGGGGGGGGGGTAAAGTTAGCACTGAACCTATCTGCCAGGATGTTGGCAATATCAGTTGGGTCTGTATATTTAGTGCCATTGTGCTGTAACTCAGAGCAGATCTGAGTGTTGCCATTGAGATTCTTGACATAGCTATAGAATACTTTGTGGTTGTCTTTAGAACCAGTGGTGATTTTGTTTTCATAACTAGCTTTGGAGGATTTTATCAGGGATTGCAGCTTCTTACTGAGGCTGACCAGGGAGCTCCTCCAGTCATGGGATTTTACTCTCTTTTGCAACAGTTTCTTCCTTCTGTTTTACAGTTTGTTTATGGCAGGGGAGCACCAGACTGGCTTCCTTTTTTGGGAGGATAGCGTGTTGGTTCTGTATGGGATAGCATGATCCATGCACTCATGTAAGTGTTTATAAAATGCAATTGTGTAGGATTCAGTAGTCGTAACTGTATTGTCCATCTGCATGGGTGTCATGAAGTTCACCACTTCTGTCTTAAGAAGCATGAAGTTGGCTTTGGAGAAATTTGTTACCATGGTTTCCTTAATCGGGGGTGGGGGCAGGATGTGGATATCTAGGGTAATTAGCTTATAGTCAGATCGGACCAATGAGGCATTGAGTTCAGGTGTGGAATACCGGTCACTCATGTTGATAATGACTAGATCTAGGATATTGTTGCCCCTGGTGGGGGAGTGGATAAGTTGATCCAGGACATTGGAGTTTATTAATTCCAGAAAGCATTGAGTGAAGGAGTTGGTACATGAGTAGTTTTCCCAGTTAATGGTGGGGTAGTTGAAATCGCCCATTATTAGGGTGTTTGGTTGAACCCTAATATTTTCCAGTACATTAAGAAAAGTGGAGTGGGAATCCTGGGGCATGGTGGGTGATCTATAGCAAGCTACAATTTGGATTGCAGTTTTGCCCAGAGTTAGTTGCACATGGATAACCTCGGCTGCATTATGCTGAGCACCTAGCCTGGAGGTATGGATATCCTTAATGAATATGGACACACCTCTGCCTTGGTGTTCCTGTCCAGGTTACATGGCCAAAAAGTGTGGTATGAGTTATAGCCTGGTAGTGCAGGGGTGCTCCCTGCAGCCCTGAACCAGGTCTCAGTCGCTGCACAGATATCGATGTTCTCCATTTTAAGGAGTGCCTCAAGTGAGTGCATTTTGAGATTTAGACTTCTAGCATTGAGTAGCATTACGCTCAGTTTTTGCTTGCCTGTTCCTGTTACGGTGGTGAATTTGTCATTTGAACCTTGCCTAAAAAGGGCACTATAGGGGCAGCAAGAACCTTAGCCAGTATCCAGAATCCCAGGGTTGACAGGTGCAGGCCATCTCTGGCAAAGCATCGTGGTCTATCGACCATGTCATCCCAGGCAGATAGACAATGGATCCCTTTAGAATGGCACCAGAAGCTTAGCAAATTTTTGAAGTCAATCATTTTGTCCTTGTACTGCAGCATCATTCTGGGTGATGGCAGAATGCTACTCAGGGCTAGGGTCATACCTGCCTGGGTTACAAGATCGGAGACCTCTTCCATGTCTCTTTTCATGTAGTCCAGGGAGGTATGTCTCAGGTCATTCACACCAACATGGACAATGACAGAGTCATATTTGTACTTGTTGTGGAGTGACCCGAGTGCGTGGGTTATGTGGCAGATCCTGGCACCTGACAGGCAGCTGACAGTAACCTTCTCCTTGTTTAGCCTGGTGAGTGGGACATCAGTGTGCCTGACTATAGAGTCACCTGTGACTAGTGTGTTGGGTACGTTGTTTTGCCTTATTGGCTGTGGTTGAGTGGCACACTGAGTCTACGGGCTATGTCTCATTTGGGTTGTGTTGGGGGGTGGAGGTTGCTTGCATTTCTGCTTTGAAGGTCTCTGTTGCTTGAGCAGATTATTATTGAGAGCCTTCACAAATGTTTTTGTGTTTCTATGTGTGGATTTTGGTGGTTTAGATTTAGTGAGACTATGTGATGAGTGTGGTGTGGTGCAAGTGTTTACCTTCTCCTCTTGACTGTCAAGTTCAGTCTTGATTGGAGAGAGCTTTACCTCCAGTTTGGCTAGATAAGTGCACCTCTCACAGGTTGTAGTGTTGGGTGGTAGGAGGAGAGGGTTGTCTGTGTACATGAGCAATTTCTACATTGCCCCAAGATGCCCAGATTCATCAAATAGACAGGAGAGAACACTGGGAGCTGACCCTTGGACATGCTTGAATAAAAAAACTATTTTCCTCTAGATAAGTGAGGAAAGTGAGTACAAGAGCTGTTTTTCTCTAAGCAAGTGAGGAAAGTAAGTACCAAAACTGTTTTCCTCTAGGTAATGAGGAAGGTTGAGTGCTGTAGTAATTAGTAGGTTATTTAGTGCTTACAAGTTCTGAACAAGTGCTGATCACGAATAAGCAAATTCAAGTGCTAAAACTAAGAATCTGTATCTGGACTAAACTGTTTACAGGAAAGGGGGGAAACAAGTGCAAATGCAGGCTTTTAAATCAGAAAGTTGAGAGAGATGGAAAAACTGCCCAAACGGCCAATAACTACAATTTCTGGGCCAGAACCACTCCTCATGTGGTAGATAGGTTACCTAGTGCTTACCACTCCCACTAATAAGCTAGAAGGCTTCCCTCCAACACAGAAAGCTTGGGGGGGCTCAAAAGCTTACATACAGTCCTGAATACAGCAAATCTGAATCTGGACTACACTAGTTACAGGAAAGGTATATATATATATATATATATATATATATATATATATATATATATATATATATATATATATATATATATATATATATATATATATATATATATATATATATATACATACAGAAAAGTAGCTAAAACAGCAGTAAAAACAATTCAAATGCAGTGCAAGCTAGCACACTTGAGTATGCAGCAATGTTAGACCAAACAGTTTAAAAAATGCAATTAAATTAAAAATGACTAAAAACAAGTGCAGAAGGAGTCTATTAGGTAGAATGAGGTAAAGAGATGGGACTGGGGGGAGTGACCCAGATGAAATCTACAGTGTGGGCGGGCAACTGCAAAAGCCTCCAGATTTAAACAACAACACAGGAATAGGGAGGGTGGGTATGGGAAACCAACACCTTCAGCAGAGATCTGAAAAACTATACAGTGAAGCAAAAATAACAGTGCACAACTCTGAAGTCAGCCAGCAATGATATAAAATTAGTCAAACAACAATTACTAGTACACAATGTTGTGATATTTATGAAAAAATAATCCACCAGCTCAGCTAAAGTGTCTTATACGTCATAATTGTAGGATATAATAGTATATTTGGGATTTATAATTCCTCTATTGATATGTAAAGAGAGGTATATTTACATTAATTTATGTATTATATTTAAATAATAATTTTATTCTTTACATCATTGAGTAAATCAAACTGCGGTGGTGGTGCTGCGGTAGCATTGTTGCCTCACAGTTAGACATTGCCCGTTCGATTCTCAGAGCGTCTCCTGTGTAGGGACATGCATGAATGGGCGTTCCTTCGTTGAAGGTTGTGCATTAGGCCCGGCAAGCCAGTACGTAAAAATCTACTGCCAATCATTAGTGGACCAGAGTTCTGCTGTGGTGACCCCTAACCGAGAAAAGCCGAAAGACACAAACAAACATCATTAAGTAAATCATGTGTAACAGTTGAGTTCTGAAGTCTGAATTTCTTTTCTTTCTCACAAAAAGATATTTGATCATTTTTATAAATATATTGATGACAGACTTTTTCTTCATTTTCTGTTTCAGAGTAGGAATATTAATGGAAATGTATCCATTAATATTGATTTTTTTATTCTGTTTTTGAAATTAATGTTGTAAGGTCCTCAGCTGTGACAGTCATAAATAGGATGTGGAAAAATAAGCCTGTTGTAAGTATAATATTGGCTGGATGTGTCTTTGTGGGTTAAATTAATGAATTTCAGTGCAGAGGTGTTATGTAGACCTGAGTATTATTTACATTGTCTGTACTTACATACTGAACCAGATCAAAGCTTGACGTCAACCCTGGCAAATGACACTGGTGAGTGGTGGTTAAATAGTTGAAAAATAAAGGAGTCTTTTTGACTACCAAACTCTGGGAGTTTTTATCTGCAGTAAAAAAGAAGCATACCTATAGTGTGCATTACTGTACCTTGCTTACGCTTTCATTCCTTGTTATTCAGTCAGTCATTCTACTGATGAACATGGAAAAGTTGCTCAGAAAACAAGCAGGATCTTGCCTGTGCTTTTACTGAAATCTGTCTCCCAGGTTCTGTTAGAACTGGAACAGAAATAATTTTTCATTTTCTAAATATGTGCAAACCATGACACTTTGTATTTTATTTTATAGTTTGATTTGTTTGCCAAGAAAAAATGCTGGTCTTTCAACCCTGTTCAGCCATGACTGTGGCATAGGAACACTTGTAGTAATACAAAGATAGTCATAATAAATTAAAGCAAAACAATCATTATAGACAAAAACATGCAATGTGACAGAAGTAGTCAGCACACAGATGAACCTTAAAGCATACACCTGAACACACTTGAAGAAGAAGAAGAATTAAGTCTAGAAAAACTGTAGAGGAAAATGAAAGGATTGTACTAGATTTACATATAAACTGGGTTATCTACAGTTGCTTATTAAGGGTTACTTTAGTAGTATAGTTTTATGTTTACTGAAGTAATGCACAGGCTAATTAAAAAGGACCAGACATGTTTTGCTACAGTAGGTAAATGTTTTTGTCTTTTTGTTCTGGGAATCATCATCATCAGCCCCCTTTTTCCCATTTTCTACATGGGGTTGGGGTCTTGTGTTAGCTGTCACCATCTTTCTTGATTCAATGCCACTCTCTTACCTTCTTCAACACTCATGCCTGACTGTCACAGACCTTCTCTCATACAATCCATTCACCTCTTTGCTGGATGCCCTTGTTTAATCTTGCCTTCTTCCTGTCTGTCCCAAATCTTCTTCACCAGATTGTCTTCTGCTCTTCTGCGCATGGGCCTGAAGCACAGTAATCTGTTCTCTTTGACCTTTTCTTCAATTTGGCTTCTGTGGTTATGTCCTCATTTCATCTGTCCCACAGTGTGCACCCTACTGCCCTTCTCAGGCACTTCATTTCTATCCGCTCTAGCTTCCTCTACTGCTCTGCCTTTGCTCCCCAGGTTTCTGTACCATGCAGCAGTGCTGTATGCACCCCTGTTTTGTCATCGTCATTAAACTGCTTTTTCACATTTTCTCCATGGGGTTGTGGTGTCACATCAACTGTTGCCACATCTCTCAATTCACTGCCACTTTCTTACCTTCTCCACCAGACATACCTGACTGATGCAGGTCTTCTGTCATGCAGCCTGTCCATCTCTTTGTTGAATGCTTTTTTTAGTTTCTAGTTAATACTCATTATTCTGTCCTACGCCAAGCCGCATTATGTACTCTGATGCTTTTACAATTTGCAGTTTGATATGTTACGTTTCTTAAATACTGTTTTATATTCTTTTAATTTTGCATTATTTTAATTTTTTTGTATAAGCTTAACTTGTTTTAGTAGTTTATAGCGGAGCTTTTCTCCCCGGGCCTCCACTGAAAATGGACATATATCCAGTTGGACTAGCCCGGTAAACAAATGTAAAATAAAATAAATAAATAAAAATGCTTTTGTTCTTTTTGCCTTCTTTCTGTCACTCTCAAATCTTCACCAAATCATCTTCTACTTTCCTGCATATGTGCCTGAACTACAGTAATCTTTGACCTTCTCTGGAATTGGAGATTCTTTATCTATCTTCTGCTCTGATGTCATCATTTCTTAGTCTGTCCAATAATGTGCATCCTACCACCCATCTCAGCCACTTCATCTTCCTCACTTCCTCAGCTGCTCTGCCTTTTCTGCCTAGGTTTCTGTACAATACAGAAGTTCTGCATGTACACTATTTTGTGCACTTTATTTTACAATTATATGACATTTTTCTGTTACATGCTACCATTGACACCGTGTATCAGTTGGCTACAGCCCCTCTAATTTTAGTTTCGACCTTTCTTCCCTTCTCCTCAATCATCCCTTCCAGATAATAGAAGCTGTTAACCAGTTCCACTGTTTTCCTGTATATCTCAATGTTTAGTTTCTTCTGATTTTTTCCTATTTGCTGCCATGGCGGCTGTCTTGCCTGTACTTAGTTTCATCTTATATGCCTTCAGTTTTGCATTACGTTCCCTTCGTTCCCTTGTCATTTGCTGAAGTTTTTGTTCAGAGTCTGCTTGTAATGCCGTATCATCTGCACAAGGCAGCTTTGTTAATCTGTCCCTTCCAACCTGTTTGCCAATGTAGTCCATCACAGGTATGAACAGCAGTGGGCTCACAAGTGAACCCTGATGCCCCCCTCCCCACTACCACTGGGAACCCTTCTTTGAGTCTGAACTCCATTCATACTTGTGTAATTGGGTCTGTATGCACATCCTGCACTAATTCAACCAGTGCTTCCAGGATTTCCAAACATAACAGGACTGCCTTAATCAGCTTTCTTAGGATCTTGTCAAACGCATTCTCCCAGTTGGACTCTTTCTCTTCTGTACTATCTGTCTCACTGCAAACATTGGGTCAATTGTGCTACGTCCTGATCTGAATCTGAGCTGCTTATCTCCCATCTTATCAGTCTCCTTTTCCAGAACTTTCATGCCCTGTGATAGGAGCTTGATACCTGTGTACTGCCCACAGTAGTGAATGTCCCTTTTGTCCTTGTACTCTCTTTCTCTCTGTACTGCTATGAGTATCCTTTTGTTATAAGTAATTGTGGCACAGAAAGTTAATGCTGTGACTGCGTATAATATGCTTTATCTAGTAAACATGGGTCTGGTTGCCTCAGTTTTCATTTGCATATGTGTGATTCTAAATCAACCATATGATCACAAACAAAGATTACAGGGTCATCCATGGAAAGGAACAATTGTGCATAACTGGTTCTATTTGTTAATAAATAAAGGAATATCTGAATATATTGATATTTTCGAACTGTGTCTTTTCATTTGCAATAGAAAGAGCTATATAATAAAATGTGCTAGGTTAATTATGGCAGTACTACATGCAATGTGGAGTTGAGATGTTAGGATAACATAAATGCATGCCGTAAATTTTCAGGATTTGATTTGTAAGACTAAAATAAGTATTTGAAGTTTGAAGCTTATAGCTCACTTTATTATTATCTGATCAAAACTGTGTATGCTTCAGTTTGTGTATCTATTTTTGTTTATGTAATGTTCCTTTTTTGTCTTGGAGTTTGAATTATTCTAGAAATGATACAACTAAAATAATAAAATAAAAATGATATCACTGTGTTTTGTGGGTACTGTACTCTTCTAACAAGTGTGTGGCATGAAATACACTGTACAATTCTCTTTTAATGTCCAGATTAAGTAGATTCTTGGAATACCTAGTACAGTTTGGAAAAGCAACTTCAGTAATGACATATCAAGTTACTTTATGAAACCTATACAAGGACTGTCATTTCTGTAAAAGTGAATGGCAAGTATAGTGTAGTGGGAGTTTGCTATGATTATAGAGGATAGCATCCTGGGTTTGAGACTTGGCAAGATTGACTAATTGGGAGTGTGGCCTAATGGTTAAGGTGTTTGCCTTGCAAACACAAGGTACAGGGTTTGAATCTCACAGGGGATAATTGGCTAGGCTGAAAATAGCTTGCAAGGGCAGTTAGCCTAGTACTAATCTATGAACCTATTATGAAGTTGGAAGGAGTGCTTTGCATAGTCATATGTGTACAGAATGACTGCATTTTTTTAGAATTTTCACTTTCCTTTGTTGAATATTTTCTGGGAAGCACATGTAATTCATACTTTGTGCTGTTCATATTCATAGAACACCACAAAGTAGTATAATATTATATATCCTATTGTCAGTATTACAGGAGTGTTGTGATGTTGCTTTGAGAAATACTGCAGTGACAAATTTAGTGCTATTAATTTATAATATGCTTTTATGATGTCATTACCTTATGATGCAGCAATTTTCTGATAAAGTTACACATAATTTTTCCTAATGTATAAAAAAATTGAAAAATCCACCTATATAAAGTTGTATGTTTCTACTTTCAGATATCTTTTGAATTTATTACCTTTTTGTGACAACTTTCAGGTTTGACTAAGCAAGAAGAGTTTCAAGATTTTGTTTTTGTAATATCAGTCGCAAATAACTTTTAAAAGTTTTTACTGTTTTGATTTTTAAATCAATACTGTACAGCCAGTCCACAGTCTGTATTTTTTGATATTTTTGATGCTATGATTGCTTGATTCTAATAAAAAAGAAAAGTGTGTTACAGGCTGTGATATAATATCGCAGTGCAGTGAAATATCAATTTTCGCATGTAAATGTACAACAGTGGCTGTTTAATGCATGATGTGTTTGCTCTGGGGAAGAAACATATTCTGATGACTCTGAATTCCTTTCTAGCTGTTTAAACCAAAAAACATAACATGAACAGGGAAATTATGACTGTAAAGCACTAAATCCTAACTAAATCAAATTGATTTAATTAGATTATAATACCTGTTTTCAGTTGGCAGATGTTTATGAGATACATAGCAGTTCTTTCACCAGTTCCTTCATTGGGCTTTGCAGAAATACATTCTCAAAAAAAAAAAAAAGAAAAGTGTTTCTGCACTAAACAAGACCCCATCTCCTATCCCCACAGTGCATCTGCTCTGTATATACCAACTGAGAATTCTTTCAGTCACAGGGAGAGGGAACACAGTCTCAGCTCCATGATCCCCAAACGTTGTCAGTGTTATATTAGTGATTCTCTGCGTTATACAAGACTGAAGCATAGAAGGGCAGTTATCAGTAGTCTAGGTGTTTTAGTTAACCACACAAAAGGCAAACAACAGAATGGGGAACTGCATTTAAATCAGGTTAGGTATGAGGGCATGACATGAATAGAGAAATTATGTCTGTAAAGCTGCAAGAAAATAAATGATTCCATGAATCTGCTCATGCCTGTCAAATCTGCAAAGCTAACTGAGAGAAAGCACTGACCTTTATATTCTGCACGAAAGCGGTAGGTCTTCCTAAAATTCTGCAGTGCAGAGTAAATGGTACTGTTTCGGGCAATGGCCTGCTGATGTCTAATAGTGCTGTTATTGTCTGATAATTGTTCTTTCAGTATCAAGTTGAATTCCATACTCTGATTTCCTCTCGCAATGCTAAAACATGTGGGGATGTGTAAAGCAAAAACACATCAGAAATGAATGCCTTTATTTTTCTTTGTTTTTCTTCAGCGTGTCGTAACACCTCTGGTGTTAGTTTTGTCATTTTCTTAATATTTACTTTTTCTGATGTCTGCTGCCAGGTTGCAACAGTTGTTACCATTGTTTTACTTCCTTTTGCTGAATGCAACTGTTCCTCTATTTGTTGCCAAAATATTGAACCTAATTTTGCTGAGACAGAGTGAGTTTTCCACTGTATTGTTTGTCTTTTTTGTGTGCTTAACTAGAAGACTCACCTTACTGGTAACTGTTCTTACATGCTTTATGCTTTTCTCTGGAGCTACTTTGTATCAAGTCTAGCATCATATCTCCATCTAATTGCAGTTGCAGTCTATTTTTTTCACTTCCCTTTGTCCATTATTCATGGATCACAGACATATCCTCCTTATGCTACAAAGACTGCCTTAAGGCATTGTGTGCCCTCTCTGCTTCATGCAGACTCATGGGGGGGGGGGGGGGGGGAGGACCTCTGCCTCACCTACAAAGCCTTGAACCATCCAGTCCTATTTAACTTCCTACACATTCACTGAACAAACAACACTCTTAAGCACCTGCTCGAAAGAACTACACTCCCGCAGTAGCACAAATAGGGCATGCTGGTGAAGTAGATATCTGTCTCAACAAATCCCTCCTTTATGGAATAGACTTCAACTAGATGTAAAGCAAAGTAGCTCCCTGACCTTCTTTAAGTCAAACCTGAACAAATATATGGAAGGCCTTAAATTCGCCCTTGGTGTAGCCTCTCAAACCCTTATTTAAAGGTGATGATGTTTGGTAACAGCTATTCATGTTGTAGGGTACTAACAAACTGGAATTTTGTGGCTAGGCTACAAAAGATCTACCTGATCAATAGACGTGTGTGTGTGTGTGTGTGTGTGTGTGTGTGTGTGTGTGTGTGTGTGTGTGTGTGTGTGTGTGTGTGTGTGTGTGTGTGTGTGTGTGTGTGTGTGTGTGTGTGTGTGTGTGTGTGTGTGTGTGTGTGTGTGTGTGTGTGTGTGTGTGTGTGTGTGTGCGTGTGTGTGTGTGTGCGTGTGTGTGTGTGTGTGCGTGCGTGTGTGTGTGTGTGTGTGTGTGTGTGTGTGTGTGTGTGTGTGTGTGTGTGTGTGTGTGTGTGTGTGTGCATGCATGCCCATATGTGAATGTATGACTGCAACATATGTATATGATTATCTAATGTTACGTTGACATTGTTTGTCAAGTAAAACAGCATCCACAATATGTCAAAAAGGTGAATGTTGTTGCAACACTATGCATGCATAAAGAAACATTCTCAGTGCTTGCAACAACCAAAATTAAAAAAAAATAAATAAAAGTCTTTTGTGGGAAGCAAGCCAGCACTGCACCCCCACAACCCTGTTAATTATATATACCAACTATGAGATTGCACAAAATCTTGAAGGGAATAATCACAAACCCCAAGAATTTAGCAGTCTTGCACCCCTGTCATCCATCTGTTTAGTTGACCAACACAGATGAATAAACAGATGTCTACCAAACACAATGAATAAACAGATGTCTACCAAATGTTTTTTGACCTAAACATCTGCATTCATATATAAATGATATACTGACTTAAAAAAACATAATACATCCATGTATCTCATTTCAGAATGCACATATCTTTAATTTATCTGCATTTTATGTATATCTTCAACATATGTATTCACATTCAGTATCTATCAAACTCCCCAGCCACGAAGAATCCATACTATATAGCGGAGCCTGAATGGCTAACTGAAAAGCAGCATTTTTTGGAGCTCCATAGATTAGTACTAAATTCAGGAAATTAAATTATCTATTACTAACAAAACTACTACAAATATTTAGTTAATAGTCTAAAGCAACTAAATACAAATTTTGATGGATTTCTAAAAGACATTCCCTGTCAAATTACTTAGAAGTCTATACACAGCACCTGAAGAGATGAGCAACCTAAAGAGTTCTCATGCTGACTTGACACTAAAAAAGAAACTACAACTGGTGACTACCACATTACAAGAATTATCAACAAAAATGGATGATGCTAAGATTAATCTACAGAACTGAGAAGAGAACTCACAGAAGCAAACAGAAGTCTTCAAAGAAATACTTCAGCAACACCAGTCAAAGTTAACAAACATTGAAATTTCTTTGACTGGCATTGATCAAAGGCTCAAAGAAGAGGAAACACAAAGTTTCTCTTGAAGCAGAATACTTGGTTATCTAACAAACTAGATGATCTTGAAAATAGAGAGAGGGAAGGTCAAACATCAGGATTTTTGGTTTACCTGAGAAAACAAAAGGAGGGGACACTATATCTTTCCTAAACTCATGGATACCAGAGGTCTAAATCTTAAAGAAGGTTTTTCCTTTAGAATAGAAAGGGCCCATTGTGCTGTGGGGAATAGAACTTCAGTAACAACTTCATCAACATCCATCATACCACCAAGATCAATTATAGTAAAATTCTTATCTTTTATGGACAAAGAAATGGTGTTAAAAACAGCTTGGAGGAAAAGTCCTATAAAATATAACCAGAACACAATAAGATTTGACAATGACTACTCCACTAAAGTGCTGGAACAGAGTAAAAAGGTATGGCCTCTAATAAAAACTCTAAAACAGAATAATATTAAAGCTCAAATAGCCTTTCCTGCAAAAACTAAAATAATGCATCTAAGTGAGATGAGAACCTTCAACACTCTGGAAGAAGCCGTGCATTTCATTCAAAACAATAACATTATAACCATTTCTGAAGATATGGAATGGGCATCCCCATCCCTGAAGAGAACCACTGACAAAAATGGCTGGACTGATGTAAAAAAAAAAAAAGAAACAGAAAACTGAATCCAAAGTACCAACTTCTATGAAATCTCTCAAAGTGTCATTAAAAGCATCTAAATGGTCTCACTATGTATTAATACCTTTAATCTCATGCATTTATTCACAATGTGTATAAATATATATATTTTCTGGGCAGGGTTTGTTGAAGTATCTGGCGATCTCTACTTGTCGGGGATAATTGGTGGGATTTCTCTGTGGAATAGAGGCCAGGAACTGTTGTAATTCTTGTGATGTACTGCTTTGTCTTCTGAATTGATAATGAATGGTGCAGTTTTTGTTGGTTGTACTTGCAGATTATGTGGAACTGATGTACAGTTGTGTTGGGTCAGATTGGAGAAGCACTGTCGGTTGGGTGAATTGGTGTTGTATGAGGTCAGATAGTATGCAGAGAGTGGGGTTAAAGGTGCAATGGACACGATGTGAGCTGACCCTGGTGTCTTTGGGTCAGGGGTGGTGTGTTCCTTGCGAGGAAGAGTGTCAGTGTCTTGAGTCATTTTTTTTTCTTTTTCTTTTTTTTTTTCTTTCTCTTTTTCTCTCTCTTCCGTTTTCACGGCAATTGTTTGAGCGGGAAATAAGTGCTCATGAAGTTTTATAAAAGTCTATTTAGACTGCAGTTTGCATGAGCTAGGGAAAAAAGTTTTCTCCTATCTTTACAATTGTAGAGTAGTTTAATGTTGTCATAATAACGAGTAGATAAGGTTTTGATTGGCTGTTGGTATTCTCGTAACCTACAGAAGCACGTTCACAGCACACTTTAGGAAACAAGCTAGATTTCCCTTAGCTAGTTATACCCTGTACACGAGAATATAAAATTAAAATCTGATTGTTGTTTGAACCATATTTAACAAAATCATTATTTAAGTAAACCAAGCAACTAAAATTATATAAGTACCTGATCAACACATTAAAAGAAACTACTATGCTTTACACCACTTAGATAATTTAAACATATGCATTTTTTGACTGCCTTTTTAAAGCATTACTATAACTATTAGCTGAAATATAATAAGATTAAGCCTATATTTAGATTATAAGGTAATTATACAATCTCTTTTAAATCTGATGAACAGTTCTTGAAAGCATATGTTTATATATTATAAGATTTGATATTCTTTTTTAATGTATGTTATTGCTTCCAAGCCTTGTGATTAAGGATTAAAGTGTCTGTGTGTTTAAACAAGTGAATTCATATCCAATATGGAAAGTTATGTTGATACAATGAGCTGAATAAGTTAATAATTAGTATAATTCAACTGCATTTGTTTTCTATGTCTAGATGGTAATGATATAGTAGTTAATTCATATTAAACAATGCCTTCTACAACCAAATGTTTTTAAATCACAATAATAGTTGTTTATTAGACTTCTTGATTATTTACAGTATATATGGAGCTCAAAGGAATGTGAAAAGGAAGTTAGAGTGATAGTTCACCAGATGTTTTAATCTGTTGGACTACGAATGTATTTCATTCCATGGTGGGTAGGGATTAATGAGCTAACTACTTTAACTTTAGTATTTATTTTAGTTTTTAAATTGTTCATTATTTTTACTGAGCCTGACATACACTTATTGAGTACCTTAGTGATAACATGCTTCACTGAGATAATTGATTATGTACTAATCAATAATACTTTATTTTTTAAGGAGGAGATGATTTCAGGTAAAGTCAATGACACCTTTAAATATTTCCTCAAAATAATTTGATATGGACCTTTCTTTATTATCGTTAAACATTAATTGTCTAAATAGTCCAAATAAAAGATCTAACTTACTAAGATATCTAAACTTAAATAGATCACAAATATTTTTTTTACAGGAAACACATTTCAAGAGCAATGATAATTTCACATGGAACCCAAGTGAGTTCAAGACCTTAGCATGTTCCAATTTTAAAACAAAGAAGAGGGGGGTAATAATTCTATGGAGAAACAATTTATTAAATCCTACAATAATACATAAATATATAGACAATGAGGGCCTTATAGCTATAGTCATTCTGAAGTTTAGTAACAGGTTGTGGACACTAGTAAACCTATATTGGTTTTCGGGTATTGGGATGGGGACAGTCAAAAAGCATTTAGATCAAATTACAAGCATATTTAAAGGTAATTTAATAATAGGGGGGACTTTAATTGTATACAGATATGTCTGAAACTACTAATAAAAAATCTCCATGTCTAACAGCTACTGCAAAATTACCAAAAAAAAAATGGACAGAATCCTTAAAATTAAAAGATACCTTTGATGTTATAGATAGTAATTCCTTGGTATTCTCCCATCAAGATTCTAGATATGGTACCCAAACCAGAACTGATAAAATATATATTTCCCAGGATCTTCAAACAAAAATGACTTCCTTTACAATAATTCCTTGCCCCCTCTCAGATCATAATTCTTTAGTTCTAAAAGTGCAAATAAATTTTAAATCACTTGCTTTTCTTACTAGAATTCCTTCATATGTTACAAAAAATAAAGAATTTAAGCAGTGGTTAGTGAATGAACTCAATTTCTTTGTAGATGTAAACTACAACTCGGAAGCGGATATAGTAATGGTATGGGATTCATTAAAAGCTTATATCTATGGAAAAACAATTGCTTGGTACAAAAATAAAATCAAGGAATGGGAATCAGAACTTCAAGAACTACAAAGGAAGCTCACATTATTTAAATCTAAAAAAATCTTCTAATTTATTAGAGACTAAGAAGACAATAGAAGACTTAAATAAAAGATATATTGAAATCTTAAATCACAAAATTAATTTAGCCATGGAGAGGTTAAAAATAAATTCTTATGCCACCTCTCCAAAACGCTTACATAACTTATCTGTTAAAGTTAAAATGCAGTCTAAAGCTAATACTATTGTTAATATACTACATTAAGAAAAAGGTAAGAAAGTCTCGAAAATAGGAGATATTCTAGATGCTTTCAAGTATCATTTCAAAAATAATTTTAAAAATAACAATAATTTGCCAGAACATCCCCTTTTAGAAAATGTGTTTTCAAATATTAAAACAATCCCTGAAAGTTTACAAAATGAATTACAAAAATCCATTACGCACAAAGAAGTCATAGATACAATCAAAGAAAGTAAAACTAGTAAATCTCCCAGAATGGATGGCTTAATGACAGAAATTTACAAACTATTCCCCAAAAATATAACCTCATTACTACATAAATCATTTATTGAAATTCAAACTCATGCATTAATTCCTCCTTCATGGAGATACTCCTTAATCATACCCATTTTAAAAGAAAACAAGGATGATAGTCAATGCAGCTCATATAGACCAATTTCATTATTAAATAATCATTATAAAATATTTATATCTATATTGGTTAAAAAATAAAAAAAACATATGAATGAAATTATCAACTATGACCAAACTGGGTTTATTCAAAATAGACATCCACATGATAACATTAAAAGAATATTGACATTAATTGATTATTTAAACAAAGAAAATATAGAAACCTTAATAATTGGACTAGATATTGAGAAAGCTTTCAATTCCTTGAACTGGGATTATTTAATTAAAATCTTAGAAGCTTATAAATTTCCCATCTCCTTCATTACATTTATTAAAAAGGTTTATGAAAACAGTTTAACTTATATTAAATTAGGATCCTTTACCTCAGAAGCTATGCAAGTTACGAAAGGTACTAAACAAGGATGCCCTATGTCACCCATTTTATTTGCATTAGCTATAGAACTATTGGCAATATTAATATGAAATCCACAGATAAAAGGAATAAATATATTTGGTCAATTTAACTCCAAGATCATGCTCTTTGCTGACGACATACTTCGTACACTATTCAATTCAAAAGAAACATTAGTTGAATTAGATAATCTGATAAAGAAATTTCATCAGATCTCAGGACTCCGATTTAATTAACAAAAGTCTAAATACTTATTATTTAAATAAAAAAAGGATTTTCAAATAGATAAGAATCATATCATAGGAGAAAATGTCTCAACAATAAAATACTTAGGGATAGACTTGTGTGAAAATATTCAAGATATATTGAATATTAATTATAGAAGGATCATAGCTACAATAAACTCTCTAGTGGGTAAATATAATGTTATTTATAGTTTTTGAAGATAGATTACAGTTAATTAAAATGATTCTTCTCCCTAAAATTTTGTATGTTGTACAAGCCACTTTGTTAATTCCTGAGAAAACTCACTTTAAGAAAATAACATCAATTTTACTAAGATTTCTGTGGTTTCCTAAAAGAAACAAAATTGCATATACCCATCATATCAGACAATGGGACCAGGGAGGAATACATTTCCCAGATATTGAATCTTATATAAGAGCAACTTTACTTAAAACTGTGGTTGAATGGATCAATCCAAATTATATGTCTAATTGGAAATTGTTACATACAACTATAATAATAAATGAAAATAATTTACTTAAAAATTCTACTTTTCTAGACAAGGACAATATATTGTGGTACTCACTGGCCTTAAATTATCAATACAATATAACTAAACTAACTAGGACAAATTTAATAAATCATTTATTTGACTATTTTAGGAAATGTATAAACATGAATATGGATTTAAAGCTTTGGTTTGCAACATTAATTCCCTTAGCATTACTAAAAACTTTCCAGATAGAATTCATAGAGATATATTCCTCTCCTGGGAACAGAACATTTTAATCTGTTGGTTACACTGTCTAAAAAATCAGCAAGTATGGGATTTACAATATATGATGTCAACTTACAAAGGGAATTCTCATGAATGGTTAATGCTTCAGAATATATTGACGTACTCCAAGGATCTATGTAGGATAATAAATAATTCTTCTTTTTCAAATACACCAAATTTTATATCCAGCCTGTTTGAAATTTTAAATAATAATAAGAAATTGGAAAATGGTACTTCATTTTTATATAATCTAATAAAAAATTACAAAACACAACCTTAACCAGCATATTGGCAATATATTACTAAAGGATATATGATTCAGTTAACCTCAGAAAATAAATCTAATTTACTTCTCTCAGTAAAATCAACTTCTTGTTCTCATTATTGGAGAATATTTACCTGGAAATTTCTTCATAGATCTTTTTTAACCCCTGATAAAATTTCAAAAATCAATCCTTCTAATGATGGGTTATGCTGGAGATGTCAACAGTATAATAAAGCTGACTGTTCTCACATTTTCTACGATTGTATAAAAATTAAACCCTTTTGGGAAAGTATTAACAATTTCTTGCAGGCGATTTATACAGATACTTTTGTCATGACCAAGACTTTATTATTGAATATAACTGATAATGCTTATTCTTCAAATAAGACTGACCTTCATTTACTTTGGACTATACTAGCTATAGCTAGGAAATGCATAACAAAGAGATGGAATTCTACCACAGCTCCTAGCAAAGAAGATTTCATATGTCTATTGAAGATGACAGCCTTAATGGAAATAAAAAACAAATAATTAAGACTGTTTCCTAGACCATTAACTAAAAACCCTTGGAAAAAAGTTCTAACTTTAATTGATACTTTGCAAATGGATCTAACCTCCTCATGAATCAAGTACTATTTAACTTTAATTAAACTATATCTGTGTAATTTGTTATCACGCAAGTTTTAAAATGTCAAGCTAAATGTAAATTTGTATATAGTTAATAATTATCTAACTTGATTGTAAACCGTGATAAGCTTTCATTTATTGTTTATTGCAAATTTAAAATAAAAATCATCTGAGTAAAAAAAAAAAGAATCCATACTATAGAGACCTGCATCAACTTCTTTTAAGTGAAAAAGGAAAAACATTGTCTGCAGTAAAAATAAACATTAAACTCCCCCCCCAAACAAGTAACTCTGCTGAAATATAACATGAGGATTACAAATATATATATATATATATATATATATATATATATATATATATATTTTTTTTTTTTTTTTAATTATTTACAGTGGAAAAAAATTAACATAGAAAGAGAACTACTAGTAGCCAAGTGATAAAAGGCTTACCGGAAAAGTGGACCTAAGTTTATAGTAAATAAAGTAAAGTAAATAAGATTGAACTTCCTAAAATTTAATTGAATGATAAAACTGAATATTCTGCTGTAACTGTCACTGCTAAAATAAACTAATACCTAAAATATTTTTGATACCTTAAAATGTTGTTAAAAATCACCTCAGAAAATAGAGTACAACACTGTCTATGTGACAATTTATTAGAAATAACATGCAGTAGCCAAGAAAATCCCTATTCAGTAGACAACGTAAGCTGAAGAAAAACAAAGAAAAATAAAGGCATTCATTTCTGATGTGTTTTTGCTTTACACATCCCCACATAAACAATATAAATTTCTGTGTTTCATTGAGATGACTGGGAATTCAAATAAAACACAGTAAAACATATAAACAGAAACATGCAGGAGATGTAGTATGTGTGAAATATAGAATAACATGTACTGTAAGATTGGTGAACTTAATTTTCATGACTCTTAGCTTCTCCCCTTGTCACAGAACTTTTCCTAGTTTCCAAATAAGACATTTAAAGTATCATACTCCAGATTCCACATGTTACATATATACACAACATGCTCACATGCATGCGAACACAGACACACACACACACAAATATGCACACACAGACACACACACACACACATACACACGTGTATGGTTTCTCAGGAAATACACAAACTGACAAACACATGACAAATTTTCATCTTATGTCAGGAAAGATACATGTCAGCAGTTTTATTTGTAAAGGTACTGATATTTAGAATTAGAATGTGTTACTAAAATTGCTCTAAGAACATTTAGTAAGTTTGCTGGAAATTATTGTTAAGAAATTGTTATCTTTGTTTTAGCTTTTATTGTCATCACTGAGTAGTACCAGGGTAATCAGTCATAACTATTGACCTATTAGCCTGACAAGCCTGGTCTGCAAGGCCATGGAACGTATCATCATGGAACTCATAAACAAAGACATTGGTAACCTCCAAACTCTGGATCCCACCCAGTTCGGGTTTGTGAAAGGCAGATCATGTCTCCTGAACCTGATTGACTTATTTGAGGCAGTCACCAAAGCCGTGGATGAGGGTAAGGTGGTTCACACAGACTATCTTGACCTCGCCAAGGCTTTCGACACCATCACCCATTCTGGAATTATAGCTAAACTCACTCAACTAGGTATAAATCCCTACGTCACAAGATAGGTTGCCAACTGGCTCACTGACAGAACCCACACTGTAAAAGTTACAGACTCCAAATCTGACCTCAAAGCAGTGACAAGTGGAGTACCACAGGGTTCCATCCTGGGACCTCTCCTGTTTGGTATCTACTTCTCTGAAGTACAGGCTAACACAGAAGGCCTCTGGCTAACGAAGTTCGCAGATGACTGCAAACTAGGAGCCATAGTCTAGTCCCCAAATGATGTGAACATCCTACAGAAGGGCCTCACTGAGACAGATGCCTGGTGTCAGAGCCATGGCCTCAAGCTCAATGCCAAAAAGTGCAGTGTCATCCCCTTTGGTGAAAACTCTGTACCCATGAACTGCCACATAGGCAGCAATCTACTTAACACTGAATGCGTGATAAGAGACCTTGGGACCCAGGTGGACAGTAGTCTCTCCTTTGATAGTCACATCGCCACAGTAGTCAGGAAATCCTTCTATGTGGCACACCTCATCATAAAAGGGTTCTCATCCAGGAAAAAAGAGGTCATTGTTCCCCTCTACTTGTCACTTATTAGACTCATTATAGAGTACAACGCCCCTTTTGGAATGTACCTTACAAGACATCTACAGCAGCTGGAAAGGCCACAAAAGTACCTCACAAAGAGGATTATTGGCCTCAAACAAATGCCCTACACTGACCACCTAAAATAACTCCAGCTTTAGTCCGTAGCATATCGCCTACTCCGAGGTGATCTCTGCCTAACATATAAAGCTATGTCAAACCCAGAGCTGTTGGACATGCTACACCTAAAGAAATCCCAGTCCTTCCGAGCTACATGCTCTAGGGACCTAAACCTTGTCACCACAATAAACAGGACACGCTGGAAGGATAGATTCCTGTCCCAGAGACTTTCTATTCTCTGGAACAAGCTACCCATCTCTGTCAAGCAAAGTTCTTCATTAGCACTCTTCAAGAAAAATCTTGATGAGTGGATGGGAAATAGGAAATACACCCCGGGGATCACGTCTGTGTCTCTGCTGGACAATGGCACAGGAAAATAACTTTCTTGGGTGGCATAAGCTATGGAACCTTGCTGGCTAGGCTTATGTAGGCCCTTGGGCCGATAGCCTAGTACCTACCTATGAACCTATGAACATTGAGTTTGTTTATTTAAATCCATGGCTTTGTTCTTTGCTCATAACATTGACAAAGACAAAAGATGAAACTCTGGTCTGTTATGAATTTTCTCCAATAATAAAATTGGACTTATAACTTGAATTTGAGAGTGGTGCTGGATAATCTGAGTGTGTGCATATGTATACATATATATAGATATGTGTAGACATATATATGTTTATTTGAGCAAATGTAGATAAGAACAAATGTCTGTGAGGGTGTGTAGTTTGAGCAAAGATAACGTGAGCGAATGCCATGTTTGTGCACTTGGTTATAATGCCAAAATGAAGTTTAATTTGGTGATTAATGCTTGTTAGAGAATGGGAAATCTGTAGGTCGCATCCTGATTGAAGAATGAACGTTGTCTAGTAGGGGATTAATATACAAGTAATAGTAATTCCTGCTGAAAAATGAGTCCAACACTTCATGGCAGCTTATCAAGCTGCCAAGGAGCTCAGACAGAAAAAACCCTAATGGCTGCCTTCTAAGTGTGTTGAGGTCCTCCATCTGTATCGTTGTGCTTCATAACACCCCTATGTGGGCATTAATTACACATTAACACACACACCCTGTTAGGCATCATTGCTTGGTTCTTGTTCAAATCATTAATATTGATGGAAGATATGTTGCATTATTAAGCGTTTAAGTGAATTTGAGTAGTATTTGTTGACTGTACTTGATTTTGTGCATTATCTGTAGCTTTGTCTAGATTTATTATTCACAGTAGTTGAAAAGTATTAGAGTTACATTTTTATGCCAAAAAACTCAAAACCACTTTGTTTTTGTTATTTTGATCAATGTTTTACCATTTGATCATATGACAGTTCAGTTATATTTAGCTCAGTCTTTGTTTTCAGTATTTTTGTTTTTGGTATTTTGAACATGCATTCTTACCTGATATAATTATATGTATATATGTATGTGTATTATGTCAGGTAAAAAAGTGTTTACTTATATACTTATTAAAAGTGAGGTTGCTGTTATTGAAGTTATGGCACTGTTATTTTCTTGAGGAAACATTAGAGTTATTTTGTTTTGTTTTGGAAGCTTATTTTACCATTAGTGGGTAACCACAGATCTGGATAGGGTTATATATATATATATAACAATAAGTGAGAAAAATAATAAGTTAGCAAAAAGGCAGGAAAAGGTTATTAATACAATGCAAGTTATTGGTATAATACGTAAAATGTATATCTGATCCGTTACTGCATATTTTTATAAATAATTATGGATCCTTACATTTTGAGTGTTACATTTAAATTTTAAAAAGCACACCACACAGGCATGGAGAAAAGAGAAAAAGCACACATAGGGAATCATTTATTAGTACTGGTGCACAAAGAAAAACACAGCAGTAATGATTATGTATAGATAATGCCAATCACCAGGTAAAACTTTTCATACATTTCTGCATATGTTACTTTTCTGTTATCTAACTGTGTTTAATTTTGCCACATTTAAATAAGTGAACATTCAGGCAAATGGGCATTCAACTAAATGGGCTTTCAACCATTTGGATTCATTCATTTGAGATTCAACTATATGAGCATTTCTTGACTGGAGGATGCTATGGAGAGAACTGGTAGTAATTCACATGGAAATACAGAAAGTCTTGTCTCCAGTAAATACAGTGGTACCAAGGACAGATTCGCTCTTGTGGAAGTCTGTATTACCTGATAAAATGTTTAGACTGAATGCATTATGGTCAAAGAACCAAAACTATTCACCATCTTAAGGAGTAAGACATATTCAGAAATTAGAAGGGCTAAGAGTGTTTCATAGGCGGTGACTGAAAGAGTTACAGTGTATATTCTAACCCACAAGATAAGAAGACACACTATGCAGTATTCCATCTTGAAAGCAGAGGTCCAAAATAAGGTGTTTTCAGAATATATGATAGTATAGTTAAAGTAACTTAAAATATGTAAAGGAAAAGGAACAGCTGTCACAAACAGAAAGGAAAGAAAGGAAGGAAGCAAATTGCTGAAAATTATCCAGCACTACCTACTGTGAGAAAAGAAGACAGAATAATACATTAGATATGAAGATAATCCAAAAAATGGAGAACTATAGGTATGTAATTTTGTTACATATTCTTTGTGTTTTAATACTAATAATCTTATCCCTTTGCTTCTGTCCAGAAGTGGTCATTAGTGGGAGTCTGTAAGCTAATTTTAGTGGTCACTGTGAGCTCCTGTGGTTTATTGTCAAGTTCACTGATGAGAAGACCTTTGCATTGTCAGACAGATAGACATAAGGAGAGGCTCAGTAGGGTCATTTCCATTATTGCAAGACATTGAGAAATAAAAACAAAACTTTTTTTCTTTATGAAATATGTGACTAAGACAACAATAAATGAAGGATATGTTGGAGTTTATTAAGTCCTTCTTGATCACCAGTGTATTGCCCCCCCCCCCATCAGCTATTTTCTGAAAAAACACCTGACTCAGCTGCAGAATGTACAAATTGTCCACACTAATAGGGCAGAAGGGCATTGCAACCACTGTTACTCAGACAGAATGAAAGAGCTGTCCCTATTCTCTATGTCACACCTTTTCGTGAAAGGTATCTTTGCCTTGTTTTCTGGGGTATGAAAGACCCTCTTCTTCTTTGAATCTCTCTGTTTGGAATGAACCCGAACCACTGGACCTTACAAGCAAACAATTAATATTTATACAAAATTAATTAAACCATATTAACAAGTTCACATTTACAAACATCATGCATTATATAGCAATATATGTCTAAGCACATTACATAAATTATGCATTTCCTTACTTCTCCTAAACCTCATTCCCCCCTCCAAAACATTTGTCTGCATGTATTGTTCCCACAATTTCCATTATTTTGTATGTAATTTACTCCTACCCTTTTCTAAAGATGCCACTCCCTGTTCTTTTATCTCTGTGACAGTATCCACTACTTCAAGTAAACTTGGTTTAGATTTTGATTTCCATTTTTTAGTAATTGCTTTTTTGGCAGTTGCCAGAATTAAACTTAAGGGGTTACTGTGTCTAGGAAATTCAGATCCTGTATCCCAGCTTAAACAAGTAATTTCCCTAGTTACATAATTTGCTCACCCTGTATTCATGACAAACTACACTATAGGGGATTTTTAAAGTCTATCAACTCATTACACTCCCAAAGCAAATGTTCCCAGTTATCTCTTTCTTCTCCATCACACCTCCAACATTTGCAGTCTACTTGAGGAAAAATTCTTTGCAGTCTGCTTGGGTATAAAAGTATTTATGCAAAAACTTCCAGGCAAAAATCCTAAATCTGCTATACTTTGTTGCATATTTGGTTGCCATACATATGTCCTCCCAATTGTTTCTTTATGAACTGCATATGTAATCTCTCTTCCCAATCTTTCCTGACTTCTTTTGACTGATTCCTGTTATTATTGTGCAATATTTTATATGCTGTACTAATTATCCCCTTTTTAAAAGCAGCGTATGTTCTAGATTCAATTAAAAACTCAACAGTGCATGTCTTTCATTTAGGCTTTCTCTTTCCCTTTCTATTTATCTATATCCTTTTGCCAGTCTAAGATAGGAAAGGGAATCGTTAGCCTGTAATCCAAATGTCTCCTTGGCAACATCCCATTCTATTATCTTTTCTTCTTTAATTATTTGTTCCCAATACTTTGGTTCCTTTGCCAGCTTCCTCCAGTAAATTCTAGCCCCCTTTTGTCTGTTCTCTGTACCCCTAATTACAGTTATCCCTTTGCACAGAATTTTCTTTCTCCATTCCCTTGTTTGCTTAGTTCTTAGTACACTTTCTGTTCATTTATAAATATAATATTCTGTATGACTGTTGTTATTCTCCTTAAGGATCTACATAAAAGTCCTATTCTTGCCTTCTTTCTTGAATTACACCCCTGCTTCATCATCAACTGTTTCCACCATGAATTATAACCTTCTGCGTATGTTATGTATATGAGTCTTAACTGTGTAGCTTTGAAATATCCCTTAAATCAGGTAATCCTAAACCTCTGTGTTCTGTTGAGAGGATCAGCTTATCCCACTTGACACTTGCCCTCTTCCCCTTTGAAATAAATGTTTCAACTCTTTATTAATTACTGTCCACAACTTCTCTGGTTGATAAAAATATACCTGACCTGTATATAAAAGTAAAGGAACTAAAAACATTTTTACAGCTTGTATGTTGCTATGTGTATCCATAGGCAAGAGCTTCCATTTTCTCAGTTTTTGTATTATCTTTTGTTTATTCTATTCCTGCACATCCTTATGCCATGACCAAATCCTTTTCAACCCATACTTCTAAATACTTTATTTTTTTATGTCCCCATAAATATGGGTACTGCTGGACCAATTCATACATGGGTACATAGTTTATAGCTGTAGCCTTTCTTTTATCTTCATTGATTGTATATCTCGAAAAAAAGCCGGAACGGTCTCAGTATGTTCCATAACACTGAGATGTCCTTTTCTGGTTCGATCAGGTACAAAATAATATCATCTGCAAATAATGCCAACTTTTCTTGAACACCCTACCAATTATATCCTTGAATTTCTGAATTCCTTATTTTCTTTGCCAGTGTTTCTAATTATAACACAAATAACAACGGGGGAAGATTACACCCCTGCTTGATTCTCTTCAGGCACAAATTATCAGAGAGGAACCCTCTCACTTTGATTTTTGCCTCTGATCCCTCATATATCCTTCTAATTAACCTCATTATTGTATCAGGAAATGCAAATGTTTCCATTGCCCTACTCATAAAATCACAAATTACTCTGTCAAATGCTTTCCCTGCATCAAGACCCACCAACAACAGCAGCATTTTCTTACATTCTGCTTCGCTCTGGATTATCATTTTTTCTATTAATGTTATCAAATGTTTACTCCCCTCCACAAAACCACATTGGTCTATATCTATCAATTTTGGCATCACCTTTACCATTCTTTTAGCCATTATATACATAAACACTTTATACTCTTGGTTTAGAATTGAGATGAGCCTATGTGAAGCTGGATCTTTGTCATCTTTAGGTATTACCGTCACCACAGCTTTTTTCCAGGATTGTGGTGCCTCCCCTCCTTTTAAAATACTGTTAAAACGAAATCTTCCAGATTTTTATCACTTTCCCTCCTAACATCCAAACTTCCACCAGAATACCATCTCTTCCTGGAGACTTTCTTGTAGCTACATCATAATTTTTCTCTCAGCTCCACGTCATAACTGTTAGTTGTCTAATCTACCTCTAACCGTGGCATATTTAAGTCTTCCATAAATGTGCTTTTTCTTGATTTCCCCATGTGTCTCTTTTATAAAAATTTCATAAAATTTCTGAAATATCTCTAATACTTCTACAGGATCTCTGGTTATTTTTCTTGTTATAGCCTCCCTAAGTTTAGCAACAGCCCTTTCTACTTTTTATTGATTAAGTCATTGTGCCAGAAGTTTTTGTGCTGTGGAGTTATCAAAAAAACAGTTGCTTAACATTAAATTTTCTAAACCCATACATATTATCTAGGTACTCCTTTGTTTTCTGTTTAGCACTCTGCAATTGCATCTCCTCTTGTTCTGTGAGATTCCCCTTATTTAGTAATACTTTAACCTTTGTCATCCCCTCTAAATAATTCTTATTCGTTCTTAACCAGATCTCTTTTTCTGGTATTTCTACCCTATTTTTAAAATCCACTTTCATTTTCTCTCACTCACTAGCTGTAACTTTGGAGTAATTTCTATCTTCTCTAATAACACCTGGATTGTTTCAACTACCCATTCCTTAAATTTCTCTGTCTTTAACGGGTAGGCGAGGAAGTGCTAGTGTCTCATTTTTGCTTCATTACCCTGCATTTTTATCTTAGTAAGTACTGGTGCATGAGCTAAAAAGTTAGTGGATATGTATCAAAGTTCTCAATTAAATGGGCATGTTCCTGTGAAATGTAATTTCTGTCAAGTCTAGCCATGTTATTGTACCTTAGGGAATAATATCTAAATTCTCTCTCAGTTCCTACTGCTGAATTCACATCTTTCTTACCAAATAATTTCATAAATTTCTTCAGAAATCTTCTTTTTTATTATATTTGTCCTTCTAGGTCTCCCAGATATATCCTTATTGTTGCAAATCAAATTCCATTCCCCACCTATAAGTAATATTCCCTGCTGAAAGCTAATTATTTCTCCCAAAATGTTTAAGCTCCAAAATAGTAGCCTTAGTTGGAATATAAATACATACCAGTGTAATCCTCCCCCCTTTAACAATAGTTCCTTACTACTACAAATCTGTCATTATTATCTTTATTTTTTCCTCTTCTATCACTACTGGAGCTTCTCTGTCAATTAATATAAGTACTCCTCTTTTGTCCCTTATATTCTACAGAATATTCTTGCCATTTACACTCTGCATTTATTAATATAACTAAGTATTATTTCCTTTTTATCTATACCTGTGATACCATTAATATTCCAAGATAATATGAAGAGTCTTCTTTATGATGTTATTATTCTTTCCTATTATATATTACAACTTTTCTAAATGCCTAATTCTAGCTTTTGTGATACATGTATCCATTAATGTTTGGCAGGTTAATCCTTTATACAGTTTTTTGTTATCATCAACATTGGAACCTATGGCACATTTCAGAAGACTTTTTGTTTGAATAAAAACCCTCAAAAATGAAACCATCTATAACGCCAGAACACAGCACAACCTGTTAACTGTATACAAACATACATATGTATGGACATCTTCAAATAATGAAGTTTAACACTCAGTAGAAATATTTGTGCCAAACAGACAGCTGGTAACACAAGCCCTAGTTAACCTGAAATTGAGGTTATCCATGCTAAGACACATGCTATTGCCTGTGCTTCTACTTACATTAGTTGCTGTCTCTTATTTTTTATCTTTATTCCCTCTGTCCCAGATGTGAAAATTACTTGCATACTTTCAGAAATCCTTAACCTTTACCCATGTTGAAAACAGTATTCTGTCTTTTATTGCCCTGTTATCAGCTTGCCTCCATGGAAAAGTAACAGAAAAAAGGATAAATGAAATTCTCTGTTGCAGCCTGAAAGACAATCTGAAACGTTTATTGCTAAAGGAAAACTTATATTCCGTATTCTCATATTAAAATGTGTTATCAGGCAAAACCAAGGGTCATAATCCAGATAGTCACCTATGCAGAAGAGAAAACATATCAGTGCTACATATGTTATAATCTGTGTGTTTTTACACCCACCTCAACAAATCAAGATTATAGTCTACTAACATAAACATGTTTTTGTCTAGTTTTTTGTCTTTTTGCACTGTAATCCCAATATTTCTTAATATCAAAAAAGAAAGAGAAGAGGAAGGGAAAAAAGGCATCTGTTTACTTTAATAACTTTATTCCCCTATGTAATAATATTCCTTTGCTTGAAAACTTTCTCTCTTATCTTACTGAACACTATTCAAATAAAACAATTCTCCTTGGTGATGTAAATGTAAATTGGCTAGCTCTAAATGACCATAACTCTACCTCTCATATTAACCTACATGGCTTCATACAGTTAATATCTGAACCTACTCACTATAATAACTCACAAAGCCCTAGCACTCTAATAGACTGGATACTAGTATCTGACCCTACTGTATATCACAACCCTGAAACCCTATCCATTTCCATCAGTGATCACTCTCCCAAAAAAGTCATTAGATTCACTCCCCACCATACCACACCTCATAGATACATTAAGTTGTTGAAAACTATCCACCTTCTCTCCTGACACCTTTAACACCCTTCTCTCTAGAATTAACTGGAGACACCTTAATGAACTCAATCTGGATGATGCTGTCCAATCCTTTAACTCCATATTTCTTGATATACTAAATTCTCTTGCACCTCTTCGTACTGTTAGAATTAATTCCAAGGTATCCCCATGGCTGCTCAAAGCAGCCTGCACCCTTATGCAAAATAGTGACAGGCTATGAAAAACCTGGAAAAAATACAAACTCCCCACTGACTGGCAAAAATTCAGAGAACTCAGAAACCAGACAAAAACAATACATTGCTAAAGACAAAAATAATTTTATTTCAACCCTCCTGCAGCTCTAAAATCTAATCCCAAAAAATTCTGGAACTCAATCAACCAAATATTGCATCCTGGTAACACCTCCTCCCCTTATCCTCACCTAAATAGGACACCTGAAGACATTGCCATCATTTTCAATTATTTCTTTATAGAGTCTGTAACAAAGATGATTAATACAAATTCCCCCTCTATGTAAAGATCCTAACTACTCTACCCCAATTTCTAGTTCCAATTCTTCTAATCCTTTTTCTTTACAGTCTGTTTCTACCACTTGTATCAAATCTCTACTCTCCAAATTTAAACCTTGCTCAACCTCTGCTGACAACATTCCTTCCTACTTCCTTTACCTAGCAACCAGTACTCTTGCCTTTCCTATAAATATCTTGATTAACTGCTCTGTCACTGAGTCTAAAGTTCCATTTCTCTGGAAAGAATTTTACACATTAGCAATCCACAAAGGAGGATATTCTGTAGACATCTCTAACTTTAGACCTATAGCCATCCTGTCACCACTCTCTAAACTACTTGAAAAATGCATACATAAGCAAACGCTACAATATCTAATATGGGAAAACTTACTTACTCCTACACAGCATGGTTTCCACTCAAAACATAGAACAACTACTGCCTTAATCTCCTTTACTAACACTATATCCCAGGCTTGTGATAACAACAAACTTGTCTCCTGCTTATTTTTAGATTTTCTAAAGCCTTTGATACTGTATCACACTCATTACTTCTAACTAAACTGACTAATGTAAATTTCTCTCCTGCCACTGTTAATTGGTTTTCCAGCTAAGTCTCTGATCGATTACAATCTGTGAAATGGCTCTCTACACTCTGTCCCCCTCTCCCCATAAAGATGGGCATCTCCCAAGGTTCCATATTAGGTCCACTGCTGTTTAACATTTTATAAACCAACTCCATACTTGTTGCTCTCAGTCATCTCTTGTACAATATGCAGATGATTCCACTGTGATCACCATCATTGATTCTCCTCTGATCTCATCTCCAAAACCCAGGCTGCCTTCTCCTCTGTAAAAACATGGCTCACCAATAACCAACTAATTCTAAACCCTAAAAAAACTAAACTCCTACTCTTTCTCCCAAAAACGATTACACAAATCAAATCTACTTTTACCACACTGTCTCTCAATAATACTCCTATAATAGCAGAAACAAGCACCAAACTCCTAGGTGTCACAATAGACAGTTTAAATTCGACTTGCACGCCAACAACTGCATCAAGAAGACTCATCAAAAACTAGGCCTCCTATACAGAAATAGAAAGTTTCTCACTTACAAAGCTAAAGTTACCCTGTCTCATTCCTGTTTATTACCTAGTCTACTATACGGCTTTCGGATTCTAACAAACTTTAATAACACACTCCTAGCAAAACTTAACTCTACTTATAATAAGATAGCCAGATTCTCTGCCCAACATACTTTTAAAACTCATCACTGTGTTTCACGTAAACACCTAAACTGGCTGGAACTACCCAATTTGCTTCTTCTCTCTCAGCTCCAGATCATTCATTCTATATTATATCAACCTCTCTACTCCCCTAGCCTATCCTACCTAATATCTCACTACTCTCCTACTAGACTACTTTGCATCTCTGACCAAGAGCTACTATGTGTCTACAGACCAAGGACTAAAATGGATAGCAACCTATATTGCTATCAGCGTACCATTGCATGGAACAAGCTTCCATATCAAATTAGATTAACAAAACAACCAAAACAATTCAAAGCAGCCTGTACTCACCCCCCCTAAACTGTATTCAACCATAAGTTAATCTTTTCTTGGAACACAACCCCAAATTTTAACCTCTACTCCCTTCTGCTCTAGCACATCTTTTCCTCCTACTCATGCCTATCTCTCTTACTAACCTATATTATTTATGCCTCAGCTTAACCTCTCTCTCACTATATTCCTCCCCAAAATCATCTCTTAAAAGTGCATCTCTATCAGCATTTCAAAAATTGAATAGCTTGAATCACTAAATGTAGAATTGACAGGATCGAACTATCCAATTTTCGAATATCAATAAAAAAAAAAAACATCCAAACATAGAACTAACTGGTGTCCTTACAGAGATTTCCGTTTACCCGTTTGACGTTCTGCACTTTTGGCATTCTCGATGCGACAGTATCAAATTTGATATTGTCAGCATTTGAGATGCTGATAGAGACCCCTTAAAAGTAGTGAATGTCTATATAGTACTGTTACATTAATAATTTGTAAGAATACATCTCTCTCAATTTTTCACATACCCTCTATTACCAATGATTATGCATAAACATTTGAAACTTGCATAGTGTTGCATATATATCTGTTATCTGTATTTTTTTTTTTTTTTTTTTGTATAATTCTTTCTGGAGCTTTTCTCCCCTGGTCTCTGCTAAAAAAGGGCTACTTTGCTAGCTCTGTCAGACTCTTCCCAGTTAACAAATGTAAAATAAAATAAATAAATAAATTTATCACATGCAAGAACAACTAAAAATACTCTACCGTAAAATATGCAGTTGGCATTGTGAAAAGTTTCCTAGAAATACTGTTAAGAAAAAAATATGTTTTACTACAGTTACCTTTTTCCAAGTATAGATTCTAATGCCCACAAAACAAATGTATTTGGCAGAGAGGCAAAACAGTTTGTTCCAAAGGGAAACAATAGACAGCAGTTTCCCTTTAGTCATTGTGTATCAATTTTAAATCATTTATGCACTTATTTTGTATCTAATATGTCTATGTTTTCTTGTTCAAGTGTCAATAATTGAGGTTAAGAGAGGGTATTTTGTTGTCGTTCAGCATACTAAACTGAGAAAGGTTGAATAGGATATACACAAATGTTAATGGCATAGCTGCAGGATATTTTGATGTGTTAAGGACTCACATTCTTTTATGCTTGGAAGATAGATTAGCCAGGCTTTTGAAAGAAAAGAATGTAATTTAGAGAAAAATGAAAGCTACTTGCTGAAAGTTACTGGACAAAGAAGCATTCATTCTGAGAGCATATTGTACAACTAAAAACTACAACAGAGTTACATGGTAAAATCTACAGAAAGTCAGACACAGATAATTCACTTAGGAAAATAACAATATTGGACCTCAATATAATTCAACTTCCTGAGAATTATGTTAAGGTTTCTATACTTTAAGCAAGGCTTGTACTATGGTTTATAAATTTAAATGGTGTCCCTTACCATTGGATGGTGTTACAGACAAGAAGGGATTTGGGCTCCTTGTAGTGCCCTGGAAGTTTTGTAAACTCTGCTATGGAAGACTGCCATCAGTGAATTGTCCTGAGTAATTAGCTGGCACCTTTCCACATTTAATGGTTATTTGTTACTTTTTTTTGTTTCTTTAATCTGCATGGGGCATGTGTCTCTTTAATGTGGTCACTAGGATGCAAAATTAGCAGAACCAGGACCAAGTAAAAAAATGTTGACACCAGCCATATTCTGTTGTATATTCCAACCTGAAAAGAAAAAAAAAACACAGTAGCTGTTGGGGTTGCTGCTGCTTTAATAGCTATCAAACTGTATGTAAGAAAAGCTGCAAACTGTTTCAGGTCACATAATTTATATCTGTAGCAAATTATTCAAAGTCTGTGTTTCTATGAAAAGAAGTTTGGAAAACTTGACATAACTAAATAATTTCCCATCTGCAGAGAGGCTCCCGTTCATACATTTTTGTACAAGGGTTTCAGTTAAGCAGTTTTCAAGAACTAACAATATATTATTATTTAATTCACTAAGTGGACTAAAACAGCTACAGCTGTAAAGAAACAAGCACTTTTCCTCCATCCTTATGTTTAGGCAATAAGCACATATTCTTAATGGGCTGTTGCTTTGGTTATGTTTGTTAGAGCAGTCTGTGACCTGAAGCACCTGGTGGCACCTGTACATAGAATAATAGAAATTTACGCCCTTGAAGACCTACTCTTATTAAACATGCTTAAAGACTGGTACATAACACTGGGAACTTTCTGCAGGATTTATAATGTACAATGAAGTTTTATGGCCTCAGAGTTAATTATATAAGTTAGAGGCTTTAGGTAGCTTTGATCATGATAGTTATGGATACTGTCTCCTATAAAAATGTCAAGCAAATTACTCATGAAGTCTAGCCCTGACACTACAGGCTACTTTGTAGTAGGGTTTCCTTCATTTTGGTTTGTCAGGATTGTATGACAGTGACATTAGCAGATTCTCTGCCATGTGGCATGTCTGGGATTGTAGTATGCACACACACACACACATGCATACACTGTTTGACTAAGTATTCCATGACTGGGAACATTATAACCTCTAAGTCTCTTGCAAAGAGAAAGACAAACTATAAACCTTTAAGAAATGCTTTTCGCAAAGTAAATATCAGTGCAGCTGTGTGAGTATATATACACTGCAAAAATAAATGTTCCAGTAGTAGGATTATTTCTTCATTAATTCATTATATAAATGACCATTTCAGTATTTGTACATTTCTAGGGGATCTTGCATCTTCACATTTAGAGGGACCCAAGCTATAAAGGACAAGGGATATTCTGTACACAGTTTGTGTGTGTGTGTGTGTGTGTGTGTGTGTGTGTGTGTGTGTGTGTGTGTGTGTGTGTGTGTGTGTGTGTGTGTGTGTGTGTGTGTGTGTGTGCTGTGTGTGTGTGTGTGTGTGTGTGTGTGTGTGTGTGTGTGTGTGTGTGTGTGTGTGTGTGTGTGCGCACCCAGGAAGTGGAAAGCAGAGCTATTAAGCTATTCAAGAAGGCCAAAGGACCTCAGACGTTTACATAAGATACGCTTATATAAATGTCTACCAAAGTCAACATAAATGTATAATTTTTCAAAAATAGTGTAATAGGTTCATTAAGCTAATGGCAAGAGCCAGTTTTACCCATATTTTACTCATTTTTTTATACCTTGGAGAAAGATAACAAGGGTCAGCAAGCAGGATTTTGACAATTTTACAGAGTGCTTCTGTCCATAAGAGGTATGGGTGCCACCTCAGGCGTGAATTTGCAATTTCCCGTCCAGATTGTACTTGAAGATGGTCAGGGAGAGCTCAGCTTCACATGACTAGGAAGCATATTCCAGAGGAGGGGTCAGTCTCTGGGACACATGTCTGTCTCTCTCCAGCATAATCTATTTATGTCAGATATCAAGTTTAGATCTTTGGAGTGGGTAACCCATTGTACAGTTAGTTTTGCAAATATACAACATTTTCATCAGGGCTGGGTAGAGATAATGCCTTATAGGTCAGGCACAGATCACCCCTCAGTATCTGTAGGAAAGTGAATACAGTGACAGGCTTTTAATCACTCCGCAAATGACATGTTGGTTTAACCCTGTATTTTTTTTTTTATGAGAAACCTCTGTGGATGCTCCAGCTGTTGCAGGTGCAAGGCGAGATACATGTCAAAGGGTGCATTGTACTTGATTATTGGTAGGATGAGGGCCAAGTACAGTGGTGCTATGACATCTGTAAGTCTGGATGCCGTGTCCCTGTTTATAAGCTGAGCCACATAGAAGGCTTTCCTCACCACCGTGGACATATGGTGGTCAAACTTCAGGTTACTATTTATCTGATTACCCAGATCTATCACCAGTGAGTCCACTCTTATGGGGTGCTGTCACTGTAGTAATTCACAGGGGTATTTGAGTTCCCAAAGGGTATTATTATGCACCTCTTCCCATTTAGTTTGATGCCTTGGCTCTGACACCACTCATTAGTCTGCATCAGACCTTTCTGTAGGATATCAGTATTGTTTAGGTGTCAGTGATTGTCCCCAACTTGCAGTCATCAGCAAACTTGGTCATCCAAGGACCATCGACATTTGCTATGACATCTGAAAACAATATCCTAAACAGGATAGGGCTCAGCACTGATCCCTGCGGTACTTCGCTGGTGACTGGGTTTTTACTTGATGCGGAGTCTCCCATTCTAACAACACGTGTCCTATCAGTGAGCCAATTTGTCTATCCGTTTGGTGACGCAGAGGGTTATGCCCAATTTTGTGAGTTTATCTATAATACACAACTAGGGTATTGTGTCTAATACCCTGGCTAGGTCAAAGTAGGTGGTATGCACTGTCTTACCCTCATCCGTGGCCTTGGTGACCTTCTCAAAGGAAGTCCACCAAGTTGAGCAGCCAGGACCAGCTCTTTACGAAGATGAACTGGGTTGGGTCTAGAGTCTGTAGATTTCCTATGTCGTTGTTAATCAGGTCCATGATTATCCATTCCATGGCTTTGCATAATAATGGTCTTCCAACCATCAAGCTAAGGAGAGTATTAAAGTAACATAGCAACACAGTATGTATTATTTTTTTTCTTGTATGATGATAACACACAGAAGTCCATAAAGCTTTCAACTACTATACAGCAAACTGTATACTGAGACAACTACTCCCAGACATGCATATATGAGGATGATTGGGGGCTAAGGAAAACAGTGATCATATAAATACATTTTCTTATTATGGGAACTGGACATGGACCTGTAGTGAACTAAAATAACAGGACCATTGCAACCTGCTACAGTGAACCAAAATGTCTATGTAAACTGCATTGTACCTGCAGAATATGGGGTACATAGTTCTAAATGCTAATGATCTAGTCTCAGTGATAAGCATGCCATTTTGCAGAAAAAAGTTCCAGAAAATTCAGATGAGTACGGATCTCAAGAAGTTCAGAATATTTTAATATTAAGCTTCCTGATATCACACAGTGTCAAATCTGTTAGAACTGAAGAAACTCATTTGTGAAATTGAAGAATTAAAAGTTTCTGTGTTTAGAATTACAGCAGTAGAATTCTCAGTGAAAGTACGGCTTATCTGAATCTTCCTTAAATACTTGTGTTACAAGAAGGAAATTTGTTTTAAAACTAGAAGCACTAGATCCAAAAAGTTGATTTATTCCTAATTGGAAGATAGTTTGGTAAAACACCTGAAGGAGTTCAGTGTGTAACATTCCCTGCATGCTGCTGGAGAAAAAAACATAAAGATATTTAACCGTTTCACTTTCCTTGATGAGGAGAAAGATAAATTCAGTAATAATTGCCAGCTCACAAAACATACCATTTATTAGAGATTTTTTATTTATAAGAGCACAGTGTCCTACACAGTGTATAGATACTGAGCTGAGAAACAGAGCCAGAGACTGTGAATTTGGTGATGTACAGGATTCTCTAATAAGAGGCAGAATATTTTGTGGCATAAGCAACTATGAAACAAAATACAGTTTTTTTTAAAGTAAATGAGATCTGATCTTAACAAAAGTGTGGATATGTGCAGAACAGGGTCTATATCACACAGTCGAAGTGTCAAAACTTCGACTATGTAAATATCAAACCCAAATGTTCAAAAACTGAATACTCCGAACACTCCGAACAGCGATTTTTTTTCCCAGGGGAAAAAAAATCGCTGTTCCAGTACAAAACTCAGAAACACATGAACATTAAATACCGTTTCTAATGTGGGGGGTGAAGCCCTCCACATCTCCCCTACTTAAATATACCAACTGAACTCCAAGATCACACCACAGTGGAGGAAATAGCAAAGCCGCGGAACCGGCTCACCGAATTCTTTCCCTGGGAAAGAATTTGATGTTCCGCGGCTTTGTTATTTTAAGACTTTGCACTTCCCAGTTCGAAGTTTCGGGGTTCGGACTTATGAACATTTGGACTTCTGATATACACCCGTGCAGAACAAGAGAAGTTATTAGTGTGAAGTTAAAAGTATTAACTGATGAAAATAATTTGTTTAAGATACAGTCTGAGACAAATAACAAGGTAAACATAAGAGATAAAGGCAGGATGTGCATATGAAAGAGGAAGGCATGAGGCACTGAACTCTAACAAAAAAAAGATCCAAAATGGAGTTGTTAACATCATTTTACTGAGTCTTGCAATAGGTGTTGTTACATAAATGAAATGATACATTGTTCTGCTCTTAATAAGGTTTGCAGAGCCTCTGCTAGAAAAAAGCACTTTAACAAAATTATGAAAGTCAAAATATTTGTGATGAAATGAATTTATTTATTGATAGTGCTGAAGTAAAAAGACTTTTATCACTATGAAATCTGAAAATGTTTCTGAAGCAGTGAAGATAAGTGCATGGCTGATTGTTAGATAGAAATGCTTGGAATAAATGGATATAATGTAAACAAACTAGAATATACTTCAAAAACGTGGGGGGGGGTTGGCACGTGAGATAGCTGTATATAGATTGCTACCCTGTTCTGGACTCTAATTGCCACTGCTTGGCTCATAGCAGTCAGGGCTTTATTGCTCTGTGCCACAGTGCTGAGGCTAGTCGTATTGCTAGAATGCTTAGTAACATTGGATTGTGTACAATGCCAGATGAATCTGGGCACTCAGTATAGGTTGAAATTGTCCTGAGAATGGAACTGTACAAAACTCACTGATGTACCTTGTTAAGGCCATCTCTCTGTTTTTTTAGGCTTGTATGATGTTATCTTATACCGGCACTGATTTACGATAAAAAATAAATCTGTTTCTTAGGGTATGGAACCCGGAAGAAAAAAGATGATTTCTCGGTCACTCACGTCCCCCGGATTCTCTTTTAAAGTTTTTTTGTCTAGTCCTTCTAGCATGTCGAGGGATCAGTTGCTAGTGTCCTCTCCTGCTCAGCTGGTGAACCTGGGAATATTGAGGCAATGTTACAAGTGCCTCATGTACACAGACAACCCTCTCCTCCTCCCACAAAACACAAATACATGCGAGAGATGCAACTATACGGCCAAACTGGAGGCTGAGCTCTCTCAACATAGGACTGGCAAGACCAGTCAGGAGGAGAAGGTTACCACACACACTATAGACCCAGTCTCACATAGTACCATCACAACCTCAAATCATACACATAAACACACAAAGACATACTCGGCTCTGATCAAAAATCTACCAAAACAGCAGAGGCCACCAAAGCAGACACCCAAACAACCACCACCTCAGAACACAACACCTGCAACACATAGACCTCACAGTCAGAGTGTCAAACAGTCACAGCCCTTAAGGCCAAACACAATGCCAGACACACTAGTCATTGGTGACTCCATAGTCAGACACACTGGCGTCCGCTCACCAGACTGAGTAAGGAGAAGGTCACAGTAAGCTGCCTGTCGGGCGCTAGAATCCGCCACATAACGCAAGCACTCAGGTCTCTCAACAGCAGGTACAAATACGACTCAGTCATTGTCCACGCTGGTGTAAAGCGACCTGAGACGTACCTCCTTGGACTACATGAAAAGAGACATTGAGGAGCTCTCTGATTATGTAGCCCAGGCAGGTATGACCCTGACCTTGAGCAGTATCCTACCTTCACCAAGAATGATGCCACAATACAGAGATAAGATGATCAGCTTTAACAATTGGCTTAAACTCTGGTGTCATTCAAAGGGGATCCAATGTCTGTCTGCCTGGGATGACATGCTGGACAAGCCACGCTGCTTCGCAAGGGCGGCTTGCACCTGTCACCCTGGGATTCGGATATTGGCAAAGGCTCTTGCCACCCCCATAGTGCCTTTTTAGGCAAGGCTCAAATTCTAAACCTACCACCCTAGAACACAAAAAGGAAAAAACTAAGGGTAATGCTGCTCAATGCCAGAAGTCTAAATCTCAAAATGCACGCACTCGAGGCCCTTCTCAGTATGGAGAACATCGATGTCTGTGCAGTGACAGAAACCTGGTTCAAGGCTCCTGAGAGCACCCCAGCACTATCAGGTTTTACCTCTTATCATGCGTTCCGGCCCCAAAATCCGGACAATACCAAGAAAGGAGGTGGGGTATCCATATTCATCAAAGACACCCACACCTCAAGACTGGTGGCAACGCACGATGCATCGGAGACCATCCAGATGCAATTAACCATAGGCAAGACTGCTCTACAAATTGTAGCATGTTACAGGCCACCCTCACAAACTCAGGAACCTCACATGGCCTTCCTGAAAACACTAGAGGGGATAAATGTATCACCAAACACCATCATACTAGGTGACTTCAATTACCCTAATATAGACTGGGAACACTACTCAAGCCCAAACACCCTAGCCCAAAAGTTCCTGGAATTCATAAACTCAAATGCCATGGAACAACTAGTCACCATCCCCACAAGAGGAGAAAACATACTTGATCTCATCATCACGAACATGGGAGCACAATGTTCAACACCGAAGTATACCCCTCACTGGTGAGATCAGATCACAAACTAATCTCGCTGGAGGTCCTCATCCCACCCCACCTGAAATAAAAAGACCACAGTAAAGAACTTCTCGAAAGCCGACTTCACACTTCTTAAGACTAGTGTGGTCTCCTTTAAGGCCCCCGAGCCGGCAGAAAACAGTACTCAAGCCGCTGAATCACTTACAAATGCCTTCTACCAGCACCTGCAGGACTGCATGGATAAGGCAATCCCAAGCAAAACAAAGACTCTTTGTACCAAAGGCAGGCGTCCAGTCTGGTGGACCCCAGCCATAAACAAACTCTACAACAAAAGGAGGAAGCTACTACAAGATAGAGCAAAATCCTTAAAAGGTAAGACACCCTTGATCACTATAAGTAAAAACTAAGAGCTCTCATAAAATCATCCAAAGCAAATTTTGAGAGAAAAATAGCTAAAGACTCAAAAGACAATCATAAGGCCTTCTTTAGCTATGTTAGAAACCTGGGAGGAAACTCCCAGATATGCTCAGAACTAGTTCAAAATGATGTGAAGATTACTGATCCTACAGACATTGCCAACATACTGGCTGACAGGTTCAGTGCAAACTTCTCCCCTCCCCAAAAGGAGAGATATCTATACCAAGCGATTGCAGCCCCCAAACATCTCCAACGCCCAAGTGAGAACTGCTCTCTCCAAAGCAAAAACACAGCATCCATGGGACCTGATGGTGTCCCCGGCTGTGTGCTCCACGAACTCAACGAGGAATTAAACCCACAGCTAGGACAGCTGTTTAATCATAGTCTTACCTCTGGATACATACCCAGGAGTGGCGCACTGCAACTGTGGTCCCACTTCACAAAGGCGGTGCCTCCACCGACCCTGGAAATTACCGCCCATTAGCTTGACAAGCCTTATCTGCAAAGCCATGGAGAGGATCATAATGGACCTCATAAATAAAGACATAGGGAATTTGCAGACTTTGGATCCATCCCAGTTTGGCTTTGTCAAAGGCAGATCATGCCTTCTAAACTTGGTTGACTTTTTCGAAACAGTCACCAAAGCCATTGATGAGGGAAAGGCAGTCCATACAGCCTACCTCGATCTGGCGAAGGCCTTCGATACAATACCCCACTCGGGTATCATTGAAAAACTCATCAGCTTAAATGTTAACCCATACATCACAAGATGGGTTGCAAACTGGCTGAGTGACAGAACCCACAGGGTCAGAGTTGCTGGTGCCATGTCAGACTCAAAACCTGTCACAAGTGGTGTACCACAGGGCTCAGTCCTGGGCCCACTCTTGTTTGGCATCTACTTTTCCGAAGTACAAGCAAACACAGGAGGGTTATGGCTGACAAAGTTTGCAGATGACTGCAAACTGGGCGCCATAGTAGAAAACACATCTGACACAGATATCCTTCAGAAGGGTCTCACAGAAACGGATAACTGGTGCCAGAGCCATGGCCTAAAGTTAAATGCCAAAAATGCATAGTCATACCCTTCGGAAAAACAAGGTTACCCCTAGCTACCAAATAGGTGGCAATCCACTGAGCACAGAAGAAGTTATCAGGGACCTGGGGACCCAGGTTGATAGTAGTCTGTCATTCGACACCCATGTAGCTAAAGTAGTTAGGAAGACCTTCTACATTGCCCACCTTATCATGAAGGGATTCTCATCTAGATCAAGGGAGGTCATAGTCTCCCTATACTCATCACTCATCAGACCAATGATTGAGTACAATGCCCCATTCGGAATGTATCTGACCCGACACTTGCAGCAGCTGGAGAGGCCACAAAGTTCCTCACCAAAAGGATAAAGGGTCTCAAACATCTGTCCTATGCTGCCCGACTGAAAGAACTCCAGCTCTATTCAGTCGCTTACCGCTTGCTCAGAGGTGACCTTTGCCTAACATACAAGGCCATGTCAAACCCAGATTTGATGAATATGCTTCACCTCAAAAAATCTAGATCCGTCAGAGTCACAAGGCCGGGAGACTTAAACCTCGACACGGCTATTAATAGGACGTGCTGGAGGGATAGATTCATCACCCAAAGACTCCCTATGCTGTGGAATAAAATCCCGGTATATGTGAGGCAGAGCACCTCGCTGGCCTTGTTCAAGAGAAATCTTGACCAATGGATGGGAGATCGCAGATATACCCCAGGGATTACCTCAGTGTCACTGCTCAACAGAGGCACAGCAAAATAATGGGTATAGTTCCCCATACTAAAGGGGTGGCGTAAGCCACAAAACTATGGGCTAGGCTTGTAAATGCCCTCGGGCAGATAGCCTAGTATGAACCTATGAACCTATGAACCTATGATTGAGGAGGCTGCCATTGAGTTGTGTTATCATGAGGTCGGTCTTGTTGGTGGCCCCTTTTTTATTCTTGTTGCTGCTGCAGACATTGGTGCTTGAATTTTTGAACTGTTTCTTTAACATTTTCCAAGGTATTGCCCTTTTCTTTTAATTATTCTACACCTTTTGAAAAGAAGTGCCCAACACAAAAAATGATCTAGGGCACCAAAATGTTGACTTTTAACATCTTTTGGGGAAACTTGGATCCTGAGCCCCACATTATCTGTTCAAAACAGAACATCAGGCAGCTGCTGAAAAGTTGTCAACAATGTCATAACTACACTTTTATGACTTAGAAACATCTCTGCCAGTTTTGAGATGCTTTCTTTGAAGAACACACCATTTTCTGGTTTCAGGCTACCATGTTTGTTCAGTTTCTGACCTTAGTACTACATTATATGGGCATGGTAGTTAATAACCCTCATGTTCAGATCAGCAAACTTACAGGTGTCAAAACAGTTTTCCTGAACATATCTAAAATTCTTTTTTTTTTCTTTGTTTTTTGAAACAGGGTTAGGGTCACTTTTTTTAGACCTTTTTGGAGAACCCAGGTCAGTTACAGTAGGGGAAGCCATGGGTTTTTTTATATAGAAACATGTTTATTTCTTGGGCCAAATATAACCTGTTACCTTTTTAAGAAGCAGGTGGCCAAGAAAAGAAGCATCAGGAGAGACATAAAATGCCTGAGTGGCTGGCAGCTAACCTCATATGCCTCAGTGTTGGGCATCCAGATAAATGGTATCCACTTTCATGGAAAATAAGCTAAAATAAATATGGAAGAGTACCCCAATGAACTGCAGTCCCTGTGTGTCCCAACTATAATATTTGGAGTATCCCCAGGGGGAACAGTTCCAGATACAGTTCTTACAGTGACCACTTGGGAACTGATGTCTTGGTGTTGGAAATTTCACTTATGCAATCTGGAAATACCCAGTATCAGTTGCCATCTTAATGGTCTTTTTAGGAGGCACTGATGGTAGTCTTAGAAAAGTATACATCTTACAGGTTTTCAGTTATGTAATGGTTGGATAAACTTTAACCCTGCTATCAGAAGATGAGCGGTTTTGCTAAACATAACAGGCATAAGTTTGTTACCTACACCTGCCTCTGGGTAGTACTTGATGGGCTTCCACAGATCTAAATTTTTCATTTTCTAATTTGAGAAGCACTACCTTTCTTTCTTTCATTTTTTTTCTAGCAGATTTTCCAGTGGTCAAATGTTTGGCTTTAGCTAAAGATTTTTTGTGAAAGAGTTGTTAACTTTTTACATTTTAAAAAATGCTTTATTTGTAACAACACACAATAATATAAATAGGTTGGGCATAACTAACCTAATTAAACCTCTATTCTAGGACCGACTCCTGTACACATAAGCAGACTGAGGTTAGATGGGGTTATGTTATTTTTAAAACAGTACACTTGATAAACCTATTACACTATTTAACTTATGTGTCCCATATTCATATCACACAGAATTTCTGTACAGGTATTTTATACATTAAATATGTTTAAAAATACTATTATGTTATTGGAGAGGATTAGAATTCAGTCATTAATCCCGCAAGTGACAGGTCTAATAAAGCTAAGTAATATAACATAAATGCATCTTCAACCATTTCACAACTGAATCAGACTTTTTCTGTCTACCTACAGTATGTAAATCTGTTACCAATAAATATTCCTTATTTTCCGTCTACCATAAATCATGATCAAGAATTTAAGTTTTTTGATAAACCAGTAAAATATTAGGAGCCACAGCAGACTTTATCACTGAACCTCCTTAATACTTTTCAGATTATTCTAAAATAAACTTATACCTAATTTAGAACATTTTGACTGAACTAAGGAAATCCAGGAAACACTGAACACTTAAATTCACTAATAATAGAAAAGGTATAATTAAGAGAAGAAATTAAAACGTTTATTACAATTTGCAGAAAGAAAATGTAAAACTGATATTCAGTGGGATGGATTGAAAGTCCAATGACAAGGCGTACTTAGAACAAAAAAGATGAACAAACAAAAGGGAAAAGATGTAAAGAAAAAAAAAAACACTTTTAGACTAAGAAAATCAGCAACTGTTAAATTATGTAGATCTTGAACTACTAATTAAAGCATTTCATAAAGAATTCTGCATTTGGGATTTTTTTTACTTCATCAAGAATTTAGGGAGTCAAATATGAAAAAAACAGTACAACGGATTAAAAATCAGCTGTTCATATATTGTAGGCTGCTTTTCTGTGTAAGAAGGCAGAACAATGTTAATCCAGGAATTCCTCTTTTCCCCACTGTAGTGGGATCTTGGAGAGTTGGCACATATAATTTCATGGGTGTAAGGAGGCTTGCCCCCTGCAAAACAAACAAACAAACAAACAGAATATTTTAATGCATTTTATTTTCTGTGTTTTACCATTTCATTTGTGAGTTGTTGTTGTGTCTTTCGGCTTTTCCCGGTTAGGGGTCGTCACAGCGGAACTCCGGTCCGCTAATGATTGGCAGTAGATTTTTACATGCTGGCTTGCCGGGCCTAACTCACAACCTTCAATGAAAGAACGCCCATTCACGCATGTCGCCACACAGAAGATGCTCTAACTGAGAATCGAACGGGCAACATCTAACTGTGAGGCGACAACACTACCGCAACACCACCACCGCAGTTCACCATTTCATTTGTGAGTATTCATCTTAATGTATTTTGTTTTCTTTGTATTGCCATTTTATTTTTTAGTGTTCATCTTTCTATCATACACTAGTTTTATTTTTTTTTTATCAAAACTTGTTAGCAGTTCAGAAATCAAATCTGGCATATATCTGCCATATATAAACCACATTAAAATGACAAAGCTTTAGACCTTGGTAGTTTTATTTCAAATTTCTATAAATGTTTTGTAAACAGTATTGCAAAAAATTGTTTAAATTGCCAATGATATTAAACTAAAAGGTATTTCAGACCTTTACCTAAACAGGTTAGAATTCCCAAAAATAATACAGACTTGTCAGAACCTGCAAATTCCAGGCCTATTGCCCTTATTAATGTTGATGTAAAAATATATGCAGTAATGTTTGCCGATAGATTAAAGAAGGTTTTACCCCTGATGATTTCATCTTATCATTTTGGCTTTTTCTAGTCTAGACAATTTGGAGATCAAACATTCACAGCGGAATCCTTGTAACTGCTAAGTTATACATACAACTGTAGTAACTTTCTATTGGATTTAAATGCAACCAAAGCATTTGATAGAATAAACACTATTTCTAAGTTTGGCCTTCCAGAGCCATTTGTCAGTCATTTAAAAATGTTATGTACTAATATTTCCAATGTACTTATGATAAACCAATATATATTAGTAATGGAGGTAGGCAAGGGTGTCCCTTATCCCCGTATTTATTCAATGTATATTGATCCTTTCTTCTAATTTCTGATACAAAACGCATTCTATAATATGTCACATTTTTTTTAAGTTTTAAGTTTTTCTGTCCACTGTGGATTCCAGTATTTAGGAAGTATGCTAAGTCAAGAGATTATTTTAAGATCATAAGATTTTAAACATTTCTTTGCTCATGTTTAGAAGCTTGGTTCTCTGTATGGACCAACTTACCTTTCTTTAGATGCAGATTGTCTAGTACAAAGTGTTTCTCTGTCCATAGCTGTTCACATGGATTGTGGTGTCCCTTTGTTTGAACTGGTTAAAGACATATGATATCCTCTGATCTTGATAGTCATGAATTAATGACATTACTGTTAATGCTTCTTTTAGACAACATAGGTGTTATCACTCTGTAGTAGGCAGCTTTTATAAAATTTTAAATAATTTGTGTCTATCTATGTAAACAGATGTTGACATGTGCCACATATTTGTGTACCACTACATATCTTTAATGAAAATTAAAACAGATGCTTATGTCTTGTCTTATGTTGTGCCAAAGTTATGGGATAGTTTATCACAGAAAGTTCTTGACTTTGTTCAGGTAGTTACTTTCAAGAATGATCAGATTCAAACCACAATTCAAATTGGACCTATGGCTGTACTTAAATTAAAATAAAAATGGACACTGTAAAACACACATTATTATAAAACAACTGAGCACTTTCATTCTTAAGAACACTGGACTTCTTCAGAGTTAATACACTTAGATAAAATGATTATTTAAATATTAAATTCATCATTTGTGTAACAATCAAACCCACTTCAATTAAACACCCCAAAAACATAGCAATTAAGTATTGATACGTAATTATGAACAAAACTTTAATTTAAAAAGGCCTAGTACAATATAATAAAATACCAAAAACATAAAAAATCTATCTGATATACAAGAATGAACTAGGGTACTGTCTTCTAAATATCGTGCAACATATTTACTTTTAATAAGTAATAAATATAAACTTTTATATTTGTTTAATGTCCATTTCTCATAACATTTGCTTATAATATTATGAACTGTAGTCTTTAGTCTTTCATTTCTTAAAGCTACAACTCATTTTCTTCCATAGATCCTTGTTTCTATGAATTTATGTAAGTATGCATGTGTTAGTCATCCATTCATTCTTTGATACTAGTCTGATAAAAAAATCCACAAACCGCTAGGAATCTCAAATTTATTAATTGATTTCAACTTTACAGTACAAAATACTTTTTTTTCAGAATAATAACCAAACATATTTACTTAAATACATACTTGTAATAATCAGGACATAAAAGCACCAGTCAGAATGCATGTTAAAATCCCTTCTCATTTTTAAAATACATTTTATACTAATATTTCCATTAAGATCTACTCCCTGGCCAGCATTAAATCTGACCCATCACTTAAACTCATTCTTTTGAAGTAAATTGTTTTGATTACCATCCCTCACATCTACATTTAAGGTGTGACTTACACAACAGTAAATACATTTCTTAAAACTCTTACAAACTCAAAGAGTATCTGCACAGAGCATTGTTCATTATCTCAGTTTCTAATTACTTATGCATGTTCATATATTCACGCTGGCAGTATCCTGGTAGTCTTAGCAACATAGAAACTGTCACAGCTTAAAGATGATGTAGACTGGAGTACAATAATTGTGTTACAATCATACATCCAAGAAATACTGAGTTGTTATTGTATGGAATATATAGTGATGTTTGTGTATCTAGATATATATATATATATATATATATATATATATATATATATATATATATATACAAAAATGTCAGAAACCAGACTTATATATACCCAAGTGCTTTAATACACATGATTTGTGTTCATTTCATTTGAATTTAAGCAATGGATTTTAATTTTGCCATTTTCTATTTACAAACTTTGGTTGTGAAACAATAATCTTAGCTCAATACGGATTCCCTTGTAGTATTCTCCAGTTACTAATAATAATCTTTTTAATACCACTAACATCTAAGTAATGCTCTACTAGCATAGGATTATAGTACCATCTGTCTTTTATTTTGAAATTCCACCTGCTTTGTTTTCCTGTTGGACACTTAGGTTTATATTTGCTTTTTCTTATAACAACCTGTTTATTAATTCTTCCAAAACATAATATAATACACACACACAGACACACACACACTATTTAGTTTTTATATTTTGTTACAATTAATTTCTGCTACTTTAAAGTAATTTACATCATTAGCAAATATATCCATGGTGGTGCAGCGGTTAGCGTTGTCGCCTCATAGCAAGAGGTTCTCCCGTTTGATTCTTGACTAGAATGCCTTCTGTGTGGAGTCTGCATGTCCTCCCCATGGTCGACTGATGTTAAAGACATGCAGGTAGGTGCGTGCGTTAATGGGCGTGCCTTCTTTGAAGGTTGGGCGTCGGGCTGGCAACTCGGCACCTTAAAAATTCACTGCCAAACATTAGCAGATGGGAGTTCCTCTGTGGCAACCCCTAACTGGGAAAAGCCGAAAGACTTTTACATCATTAGCAAAGATATGAAAATGAAAAAAATATATATTTAATTTCTTTATTTAACAGTAGTGTTCAACATTATTAATGCACTAAGTATGTTCTAAATGAAATTAAAGTCACAGCTGTCAGCCTTCCATCTCCAAACTATGGAGCATTACCTCTCATAATAGGGAACAAAGGGCAAATGTGAAACACTTATTAAGAACTTCAACTAGGAAGCTCAAAGCATGACGAACAAGTGTTTCTTTATACTTACAAAAACTGTTTTGATGAATTAATATGATTCAATACTATTGTCCTTGGATATTTGTTAAAAAATTATTAAACATATGCCAGACCCTTTTAATGTGAAGCCTTTTTAAGAATCAAAATGAGGAGCATTATTCATAATGAGGTATATTTGAGTGGTATGGTTAAAGCAGAATTTACCAACAGTCTGCATAGTTTACTCACAAGAGTAAAGCTAAAGTGTGTAAAAATTGCTCAGAACTGGTAAAGCCTACGTCAGCTGCAGCTGCTGTCACACTCAGCACGTGTCAGTGTGGAAGGTCTTGAAGGACTACTACTTGGTCTCCCTTCTGTCTTCAGTTTACTGTAACATTTCCAATGCTGATCTACCCCATTTCTTATGCTGACAGTCTAGTAATACACAGGTCACTCTTATCCCACTGTGGTATCCATGAGCAGCATCAGATTGACTACTACTAGCTGCCAAACTCATTTAGCAAAGAATGGCTGTTTAAACCTGAATGAAATGTATATTTTTGATATGACACACAGGCTAAAACAGATTTCACATAACTGCACTCTTTCTGTTACTGCTGCAGAAGTGATTGAAATTACATACCCACTCAGATGTGTAGGTGTCTGATTGGACATTACATTGAACTTAAGAGTCCTAAGTGGGGTGTGCTAAAGTCGACAAGATAGCTCACTGCTATTGGAAATACATTTGACTATAGCCATAGGAGTTCTGATGCCACAAACAGTATATGGGCTTTCTGAAAGCAGCCAATGTCTCAGCCAGCAGTTTTTATGATCTACAGGTACTTTTGAGTGGAATGCTGATAAATATTGTTACTATTCACAAACTGTAGTCATTATTATAATATTCACAGGAGAGCAAACTAGATGTCAGTTCATAAAAGGGCAGACCTTCTTCTTCTTCTTCCCCTGCAGCATCCTGACTACTCTTACCCTTAGCGCATAACCTTACCATGAAGGCTGTACATTATGCACTCAGGTGACTTGCAATGGGATCATAGTCCTGGAAAGACCAATAAACAAAGTTAAAATCAGTGGTCACACATTTTCTGTTAATGTACCCAAAACCTGGAATGACCTACTTCTTGTGGTCGGACAGTCAGCTTGCTTGCTTAAAGCTGTAAGGAAAGAGCTGCATGTAAATGTTTGTCATACCCATGATAAAATCACCTCTTTCTTTTGCCTACTTACGTTTAACTTTTACTTAAGGCATTCCTTTGTATTGACTTAATGGAACAGCAATGGTCCCTACCACTTGAATGAAGAGGTGGGGAATTACCCCTGTGCTTCCTTTGATTACAAGCCATACACCTTTTTCAGACCAACCCAAACAAAGAAAAGAAGATCAATGGTTGGAGAGATGTACAGACAACTACTGAGACAGACAAGTGGCAGAAAGAGACATGGGGAAAGGGAGAGAGAGAGAGAGAGCTTTTTAGGGCTACACAATGAGTTAGACGCAAGGGTGTGTGTCAGTGCCTTGACCTGTAAATGTACAGTGGCATTGTACCCACTGACGTCAACAACTGTCAACACATTTTATGCCTTTGAAGCATAGTGGAGAATAACAGTTTCTGAGGAAGACTGAAGCTTGTTTGAACACGTCATGGTTAATTATTAGTTGGTAAAGTTCACATTATTACATAGTGCTGTTTGCTATTTGATTGTACAGCAATATGAGATTACGTATGATGTTATGTTGTCCATATCTTGCCTTCCTTCTTGCTGGTTGGGTTTGATCCTCGGCTCCAACTCGGCCGCATTCTAAAGCTCGAGAGCTTCCACTGGCTCAAGGCTAGTCCCTTTCCCAACATGCCTAGCGAGAGTTACCCCGATCTCATTTGCCGCTTGAAGCTGCGTGATTGCTGACGACTGGCTCAGGCTAAGTTAAATTGTTTTTTCTAATATTTTCTCATAAAATATTATTTTTTGGTAACACAATTTTTTCTGTAGATTAATAGAATCTGTTGTGTGTCTATCCCTCTGCCACCTGTTTAGTTGCTGTTTATTGTTGAGGCCATCATTTCCCTTTCTTTCAGGCCTACCATCTCCCTCCTTTCTAACTTATGAATCTGTTTAAGTTAGAGGATTTGTCCTACCCTTTCGGCCCATTTTAGTTAGAGGGCTCTACCTTATTTCCTTTCTCTACCAGGAGCTAGCCCTTTAAGTTAGAGGCATCTCCTCAGTTGGAAGAGTTGTCGTTTGACTTAGAGACTCTCCTCTTTCCGTTTCTTCCCCCTTTCTTTTTGCTGTCTGTGTTTTGAAGCGAGTGTCTCTTTCCACTCTATATTTCTGTTATAGTATCTTGTTGTTGATCGCTGTTGCGTTTTGTGGTAAATATGTCCAGGAAAGCTTCTAAAGAATCCAAGCCTTCTGGATTCAAGAAGTGTGATTCCTACACCCAAAAGATGTCTCTAACTGATGGTCATACCAGCTGCGTATACTGTTTGGGAGCTGTTCACCTGCATGGCTCTTGTTCCATTTGTCATGGTTTTAACTCTAGAGTCCTGCAGAAGCACAAAAACAAGCTAATCTTGAGGGGATTGTTGAAAGGGCTGTTTGAGGCATCGAAGGAAGGGAATCAGGCAGGAAAATCTGACAAATCTCCCAAACTGACATCTTCATCAGCTCCGGCTTTGGAACCGTCGAAGGGCAAAGACAAACCGTCAAGTTTGTTGCATCCAGTAGATATAGGGTCTGACAAGGCTTTAAATCCTTTGGTTCCATCAGTACCTTCAGAACCATGTAGGAGCCATAAAAGATCTAGGTCTCCATGCTTGGAACTGGTGCATTCCATGCCACAGTCCCCACTTCTCCAGTCTGTGGCAGGCAGTCACCGATTGTCCACCCATTCCTTTCAATCATCCAGGAGCCTTTCAGAGGACTATGTGGTGAGGGTGGTGAAGAGGCTTTTCAGGGCACTGGCCTTGGCAAAAATTTTGTCGAGCCCAGCCCATATGAAAGTGGAGCTGACTGTCCAAACTACCTTGTCATCGTTTCCTCCTCTGACTCACCTGAGCTCGAAGCTGGAGTGCATGGAGGTCATTGTGATGGAACCATCAGATCCAAAAACCCTGGGTCTCTCGGGTCCGACATCTGCTCCGATCCCTTCAATACCACCTTCTCTCGAGGGATCTGGTGGCCGACACTCTCTCGTCGGCTCTAGGGGGGGGACAAGATTGGACCCTTGTTGGATCCTACTCTTCCACTCAGAACTTCGGCGCAGGTGAGTTCGGCACCTACATCTGACTTGGAGCCATCACCCTCAGTTTGGAGGAGATCACCTGTCGGGCCAGGATCATAGTGCCTTCAAGGTGATGACAAGTGTGCTGTCCTCTCAGACCACTACACGCTCATCTCCAGTTGCTCCTTCCCCCTCTAGGCCAGTGTCCACCTCCGAACCACCCCTCCTCCGCAGGTGTAGGGAACCAATGCCCCAGGATGCCCCTTTGGGTGACCACCCCCTCTTCTGAAACTTCTCCAGAGCACCCCTTGGAGGAGGTCCCTCAGAAGAGGAGTTGCAAGAGGAAGCATTTGGACACCCCTGAGTCCCTGACATCGAACATGGACTTGGAGGACTCAGAAGGGCCCCCCCAGTCACTCTCTGAGGATGTCTGTTTTTAGAAATCCTCAAGCTGAGGGGTGGCTAGAAATCCCTTTTCCCTTCTGAATATGAGTCCGTGTACCTGGTCGCATTCGGTTCCCGACCCTCCACCTCTTGGGTGTCTCCGCCCTTCTACCTGCTGCTAGGGGTAGTAAGTCGAAAGGCGTGGAGCTCCCCAGAATCAATAGAACCAGTTCTGCAGAAGCCCAGTATCTTTATCACTGCACTGGACGACAAACCTTTCCTGACTAAGGGCATGTCAGTTGATGCTATGGTGGTTGCGGCAGCCACAAAGAAGGAATTAGCAGAAACCTCTTCTTCTGTCCATCCGCCAAACAAGGAGTCCCATACAATGGGCAGATACGGAAAGCGTGTCTTTTCTTCAGTGGTCTTTACCCTTAGGTCATTGAATTATTTGCCCCATTTCACCCATCTCCAGAGGTATCTCCTGAAAGAGCTAGGAGATACCCTACAGGATCCTACAGCTGCGGGAGCTGCAGGCAGAGCTGCTTCTCAGTTTGCAACCTTATCTTCTGTAGTTAGCTCCTCCATGCGGCTTATCCCCTATGCAGCCGAAGGATCGAGCAGGGCAGCAGGCACAGGAGTCGCCCTACTGAGACATTCCTGGATCGCCTTTGTCAGTTTTCAGAGCCCCTCAAGTCCTCCTTTACCAATGCCCCATTTAATGGTTGTTCGAGCCCAAGGTAAAAGAGACTCTTACCAGGTGCGATCAAGACAGTAAAACTCTCTCTGCCATGGGAGTACGTTTCTCAGTGCCTACTAGACCTTATCCCAAAGGTCAAAAAGGTGGGAAAATGTGGTTCCAGAAATTCCAGGGAGCTTCGCCTGATGCACATGGTGACTTTTCCCCCAGGGGCAGAGGGGGGAATAATAATGGGAGACACCACCCTCATGGCAGAGGGGATCCACAGAGTCAGGGCGACAGAGATACATTCTCTGGTAGCCCTTTCCAGTCTCCTGAAAGGAGGCCCACTTGTCCTGTGGCAGTCAGGGGCAGATTGTTACTGTACCCAGAAGCCTGGCAAAGTATCACAAAAGACACATGGGTACAGTCAGTAATATCCAGGGGATACAGTATTCCTTTCTCCATGCCACCTCTCCCCAGAAAACAAAAATCCATCCCAGATGTACCACCCAATCTAAGGGAATAAGCATCCTTAGAAGTTCAAACGCTGCTAGAAAAATGAGTCATCCAAGAAGTCCCCGCAGACTGAATCAGATCCGGAACGTACTCAAGGTTCTTTTTAGTTCCAAAGAAAACAGGGGGCTGCAGGCCCATTCTGGATCTCAGCAGACTCAACAAGTCCAAGAAGACAAAGTTCGGGATGGTGACACTGCAGTCCATACTTCCCTTTCTGGGAAAAGACAATTGGATGTGCTCCATCGATCTCCAGGATGCGTACTACCATATCAAGATAGACAGACGATCCAGGAGATATCTATGCTTCTGGCTGGGAGCCAGTCACTACCAGTTCAGAGCTCTGACCTTTGGTCTCACCACATCCCCCAGGGTGTTCATCAAATGCATGGCAGTAGTCACGGCTCATCTGAGGCATCTATGATTCAAGGTGTTTCCATATTTAGACGACTGGCTCCTTACCGCCACCACCGAGCATCGACTAACCGAGGCAAGGGACACCACAATCTGCCTCTGCACACAGCTAGGCATCACTATAAACTATGAAAAATCTGCCTTGTTGCCCTGTCAGTATATTACATTTATAGGGGCAGATTTAGATACAAAAGACATGATAGCAAAATTGCCACAGGAAAGGGCGTTAACCATTCGACATCAGCAGACAAGCTCATCAGGGCTATTCTGATACCCCACGAGTGGTCCCTGAAGCAGGAAATTGCAAATCAAATTTTTTGCAAGTGGGGCCAGCCTTGTTGCGACCTTTTTGACACATCCATCAATACCAAATGCAGCAGCTATTTTGCCCTAGTCCCCCCATCGGGACAGTCACCCAAGGATGCAGCTGTTCATGATTGGTCCTTGGGACTTCTTTATGCCTTTCCCCCCTTCCCTCTTATACTGAAGGTCATTCAAAAAGCAAAATTTTGGCTTGCAAACTAATACTCATCGTCCCTTACTGGCCTCATCAAATATGGTTCCCCTTTCTGTGGCCCCATCTCCAGGAGGAGCCTTGGATCCTGGACTCAGTTCCAGATCTCCTGGTGCATCAGTCGGGTACGCTTCATCCTTCCATATAGGCCCGCAAGCTGACAGCTTGGTTTCTCCATTTCCCGTCTTAGCCAGGCTTCCTAACATCTCCCCAGCATCACAACATATTTTAACTTTCTAGTAACCAGATATCAAGGCGAAAAAAGCAGAGATCGCACCCAGCAAACTTTCTTTTACAAATCCTCAATGAGAAAACTTTATACTAGCAAATGGAAGTGGTTCTCTTGTTCGGCAGCCAAAAGTAATATTGACCCTTTTACTGCAATATTTCAAAGATCCTTGAATTTCTTGCTGAAACCTTCAACCAAGAAGCAGCAGTAGCAACTATCCAAATTCAGCTGGCTACTATTTCCAATTTTCATGTGGGAGAAATGGGTTCCAATGTTATGTCCCACAGGTTATACAAAAGCCTTCCTGAAAGGTACTATCCTTCTAAGACCCCCAATAAGAGAGCCATCTCCTCCTTGGGATCTAAACTTAGTCCTAGCTGCCTTGATTCTTCCTCCTTTTGAACCAGCTACTACTTATTCTCTAAAATTCTTGACTTGGAAAACTATATTCTTAACTGCCATTACCTCAGCTAGGAGGGTATCAGAATTACAAGCTCTATGCATTTGTTCCCTTTTCACAAAGATGGGGTTTCTCTCATAACCAACCCTTCTTTCCTACCAAAAGTTTGTTCAGCGTTCAACCTGAATCAATCGATAGAACTGCCTGTGTTCTTCCCTAATAATGACAACAAGGCAGAATATAAACTCCACCAACTGGATGTTCATAGACTGTTATGTTTTTACTTGCACAGAATTTAGAAAATCTGACCAATTGTTTGTATCCTTTTCAGAAAACAGAAAGGGAACTTCAGTCTCAAAAGTAACTTTATTAAAATGGCTTCCAAACACCATCACTTATGTCTATAATTCACAGAGCAGGTAGCTGCTAAGGAAAATTCGAGGACACTCAACTAGGGCCGTGTCTACCTCTACTGCTTTTCAGGTCAGACTGCCTTTAGACTCAATTTGTGAGTTAATCCCCATACCTTCATCACTCATTACAAAGAAGATGTAACCTCCCGGAACAGGACATCCTTTGGTTCCATGGTCCTGAAGAGTTTATTCCAGTGAGCCACCCAAGAAGAAAGTGCTGGGGATGCGGTTCCAACCAGCAAGAAATAAGGCGAGATATTGACAACATAACATAAAGAAGTTATGTACTCACCATAATGTTCCATGTTTGTTGCCATTGATCTTGCCTTCCTTCTTGCATCCCACCATCGTTCCCCTTTTCTGGAAGACCGAGAGGAATTATTCATCATTTGGCTGTATAGGCTGTGATTCCGTTCCTGCTTTATGAGTTGAATAGACTTAGAGTTCCTTTGCTACTATCTTGGTGGGATATATATATATATATATATATATATATATATATATAGATATATGTATAGATATATGGCTCCCCCTCACAAAGTCGAATGTTCAGAAACTCGAAATGCATATGCCCGAAGCCATATGCTCGAGTTCCTGAAGCAAGCCACCCTGCACCCCCCACATCCCCGTTACTTATTTATTCCAACTCCACGATTTCGAGCATATGGTCTCGGCCATATGACTTTTGAAATTGTAGCCGTTCGACTTTGTGAAGGGGAACCATATATATATATATATATATATATATATATATATAGATATATAGATATATATATATATATATATATATATATATATATATATATAGATATATATATATATATATAGATATATAGATATATATATATATATATATATAGATAGATACATATAGATATATATAAATATAGATTTATATATATATATATATATATACATATAATTTATATACACGTATATTGGCATATTATAGTCTAGTGTTATGGTTATCACAAACGAGATCTGGGTAACTATCGCTAGGCATGTTGGCATAGGGACTAGCCTTAAGTCAGTGGAAGCTCTCAAGCTTTAGAATGCGGCCGTGTCGGAGCCGAAGATCGGCTCCAAACCCAACTAGCAAGAAGGAAGACAAGATCAAGGACAACAAACATGGAACGCTATGGTGAGTACATAACTTCTTTTTATCACTGCAGTATCTGCCTGCATTCCTGCTACTACAATCTGAAATACAATTAATGTTCTTAAAGATTCATACATTTATATTGCATTCGATAGTGGTATTTGTTAGTATGGAAAAATTACAAACAACAAAAGGAAAATGTGAGGAAGAGGAAAGAAATAATAGTTTTAGAGTAAGTAGCCAAAGTTAAGTTAATAGGAGGAAGTAAGGAAGTAATAGAGATGTTAGTAGATCTTGAAATAGTAAGTTTGGAGTGGGGGATAGTGTTAAAGTACAGTACATTTATTGAGCACAGTAATTATTCCTTACTTAAGAAATGTGTATAATTGATCAGCCGTAGAATGTAGTTGCAGAGTTTGTGGCAGCAAACCGGTATTTAATTGGTACTACACAAAGGTAGAATGACAACAGCAGTAAACGCTGATTTATGTCACAGTGGTCACCGCGTAATCAGAGACGCAATGGTTCTGACAAAAAGAAACAAACAAAAATAAATAGGAGGGTAATAGTGCTGTACTTACTGATAGTAAAAAAAAAATGATTGGTATCAGTAACAAACAGCACCAAGTTTCATATGTGATATCTGTAACTTAACTGGTTTAGATGTCCTTCAGTCTGTGGCACAACAGATACTCATTTATCAGTATGCTTGCATATAATCATTATTAGCCTCTTTGTTAGAAGAGCTAATGTTTATCCATACTAACTAAAGAAAAAACAGCCAGTCACTTAAAGAGATGTGCTACCTCCTCTCACCTGGCACATTTAGCCTTCCTATGCCAAACACAAGATTTATTTTCCACGTGGATTCCATCCTTAAAAGCAGAAAATCACAATATGTTTGGCATTCACCACAGCAATGGTGCAAGTTAAAGGTAACATACATGTCATTAAAGCGATTACCTAAGTGTTTGTCACAGTACTCTATTTCAAGGGAATATTTCACAAGGTGTGCCAAAGGCAACAACGAAGTAGCAGAGTTATATACTCACAAAATGATCAAGGACTTCTGCACTCCCCTCCCACTGCCAGTAGTAGTACCTGTAGGAGTGACTGTTGCTAAAAAGGAACTTTCTGATCTCAGGCATTTTGTGTGGAAATAGGGATCACTGTGTCCGTGCTCAGTCCATCAGTCCATAATTAAACAAACTGTCTTTTAAGTCAGCATTAAAAAAATCAGCTGTTTTTTTTTTGTTTGTTTTCTCTACATATAAGGTAAACAAAGGAAAACTCTACCCAAGAGTGTAGTTTCATATCACAAAGTGATTTTTTCCAAAAATATTTCTTCCAATACTGTATAAAAACATCTAGAAAAGACTGATAAGAAATCAGGACTAAATGTAGGACTGTACAGTAGTACCTCTGGCAGTGTTAAGAATAGCTTGTTAATTGACAGACTTTTACCCAGCATACTCTGTATATCTGTCACCAAAGGAATTTTCCCAACTCCCTTTAAACATCCTGTCACTGAACCAATATGTAAGGTTTTTCTCCACGTTACCCTAATGACTAGAGGCCAGTGGCCAATCTCTGCCAAATTAAAAAGTTTGAGAAGTAAGTCTTTGAACAAATATATGGCCACATCAACAAATGTCAACTTCTCTGTGATGCACAACATGATTCTCATGAGAAAATCAGTATCACCACAGCTCTGTTTACCTTACTCAGTGCTGTCTGCAGTAATATGAAAAGGATCTATGTTATTTAAATCAAAACCTCTAACATTCATGAAAATATTATCAAATCCAAGGCTATTGAAAACAGCTAAAATATTAAATAACCTAAAATCCTAACTCCCCTACTGTTAGCTACCCCTGCACTCCCATCTTGCATAACCCTCCTACAACCTGATTCTACTAAACTACAAAGCCCTCTCAGAACCCTAACACAAAAGACTCGCATCCTGTTCCCTAAGTTAGAACATCTCAGTCAGTATCTAACTGTAAGACTTCTATCCCCCTTTCTAAACCTAGACTATTTGATGACTACCTAACCCTAAGACTTTTTTCCTGCTCCCTAGTCCTCCATTCCCTAATCATCCCTTAACTCTAAGACTCTCTTCCCACTCTCTCAACCTATACTTCCTGATTGATGTCTAACCAAATCATTCCCCTCCTGCCCTGTAAACCTAAATGCCCTAATTATTCCCTAATCGTAAGACTCCCCAACTGCTCCCTAAACTAAACCTTCCTGATTGCTCCCTAATTCTAACACTCCCTTCCCCCAAACATAAATCTCCTTCCTTGACCCTAACCATAAATCCCAGTTAGCAGAGTAAGTGAATGAGAAATACCCATCCATTTACATAGTTACCTGATAACAAGTCCACCCTGTCAAACACTCACTTTGACCACCAGTGAAGCAGCATTCAAACTAATACAGTTCAACAAAATGCTCCAAAACTTACTTTTGATAAAATCCAGTTTGAAGAAATGAAACGTATGAAAAATTGTTTGCTTATAGCTGAATATGTGACAGTAAGACAGAAGTATTTGAAATACTGAACCATCTGCTCCTGTTAAATAAAGTGCAAAAGGTAAATCTATGTTCAGATTCTAGCTCCTTGACTGAATCACCTAGAGCCATATTTTAAACTGGCTAGCCCTGCCATCGTGTGCAGTCTGAGATCCGTGTTTTCTGTCTTTGAGGATATTGTGCACCACAGTAGATGCCCAAAGCAGTTGGTGTACACGAATCTTCCCTCTATAGAGCACCATCTAGAGTCTGTGTTGCTGCCCACAGCTCCATTCTTAGGTGAGTTTAAGATGGAAACACTCAGCATGTTTTTCAGATGTGGGAGGAACCCCTCAGAGACACAGGGAGAACATGCAAGCGTCATATAGGCATTGGTCGGAGGGCAGGATCGAACCTTGTACCTTGTGCATGGGAGGCAAAGACCCTAACCATTATGCCAGTATGTCAAAGAACATGGGAGAGTAGCAATGCATAGAGAGAGATGATGCCAAGTGATACAACACCCTGACCCCATGCAGAAAATGGGAAGAAAGTGGATTGGTGATGATGATGATTCTATCCCCTGGCTAAATAGATACATCACAGATAGAAAATGCCAGTGATGACTGAGTCAGCTTTGCTAGGTATTGAAAATTTACAATGTGGGGATACCCCAGGGCTTGGTCGAGGGGCCTTTGTTTTTCTCGTTTTTGATAATAACCATAACATTGGCCTACTCCACTTAAGTTTAGTTATGTATGGTGATGATATCTTCTTAGTAAGCACAGACCACTCAGTTTCCTTATTACACTTAACAGCAGATTACATAACCTATATTACTTATCTTACTGGGATTCAGCATTGTATAGTTTTTACATGGCCTGGTGTGAGAAGGAAGCATTTAAAGCATTACATCTTGTTCATAACTGTAAGAAAGAAACAGCTGCCTACCTTCTGCTTAACAATGACTCTGTAGACGGTACCACATTACAGTGTCTGCTAGTGACATAATCTGGATGGATTAATTCCGAGGCTCAGTTCCTCAGAGCTGCTCTTGCTGTAGCAAACCTATCTGATTTGAGGGCTGCTGGCTGAAAGCTTGTTGTGTGTTTTCCTGATTGGTGTATTCACCTTGCTGTTGTAAAACTTGTTTTTCTGATTCTATATAAGCCCGGTATTTGCATGATTTGTGCTCAGTTCCTCAGAGCTGCTCTTTGGATACTTTGCCTGAGATTTACATAAAATCTGCTGCTTCTGAAGCCATTCACCACTCAAAGAACAAAGATAAGTATAATGTTGCACTTTTGCTGATTATTTTTATTGTATTTCATAAGCATCCTTTGTTATGTGTTACATTTATTGTACTTTAGTAGTGTTTTAAAATTGAACTGTTTCCACTGCTGCTGAAGTACTTAATTACACTGTTTGCTAGATTTACAGATCTCCAATATCTAGATTGTGTGGTTTCCCTGCACTTGAGTTGTAAAGCCCGCATTTTTATATTAAGAGGGTTTTGCAAAGGTCCATTGTAGCAAACCTATCTGAGTTGGGGACTGCGGGCTGAAAGCTTATTGTGTGTTTTTCTGACTGGTCTGTAAGCCTTGCTATAAACCCAATGTTTGCACTAGGGTGATCTCCACACAGCAGCAGTTAGCAATGCCCTGTATAGATGCAAATACTTTCAAGTTAAAATTTCCCTTAGAATAACTATTTCTACAACCTTTCCCAGTCCCCCTGCTGCTCTAGGAGCATCTGAGTTGCATTGCCTTGTTGGATAGTTGCACTTCACACTGAGTATAGCAGTCATTGTTTGTCCATGTGCAATAATCCCAGACCAGTTAAGTCTCTCCACTCTTCTCCCAGGTTAAAACCATAGTAAAAAATCTGAAACCATGGATACACACTTTCCTGCTATCTCTGTGGCCAGTCTGGTGGACATGGGCAAACTGTGCCAATGTAGCAATTGTCTCATGTATACTAGCAGCCACTTAATCCTGAACGAAATAAACACAGTATGTGAGAGATGTAGATACATTATGAAAAAATTGAAACACAACTTTCACATGCTGACAAATCAAATGACAAACAGGTTGTCAGCACACGTACATCATTTCGCTCACTAAATAAGGTTTCAAGACATAAACCCACATATGTGGAGGTACACACAAGTTACCTACCAAAACTTCAGAGGCCTCCTATATGCTGCCATCAGAAACCACATGCAAACAAAACCAAGTCAAGACCAACCACATCACATAAAAATCATAAAAATACACATCACAGTGTCTCCACAAGCAAGCCCCTAAGGTAAAACACCACATTTCAAACATCCAGGTCATAGGAGACTCCATCGTGAGACACATGGACACCCCTCCTCACCAGGTTGGATAATGAGAGGGTTACAATCAGTTGCCTGTCATGGGCCAGGATTCACCAGATCATGCAGACACTCAGGTCACTCATTCACAAGTACCAGTATGACTTAGTCGCAGTCCATGTGGGTGTGAATGACATGAGGCATACCTCTCTGGACTATATGAAGACAGACATGATGAACCTCTCTGAATATGTATCACAGGTGGGTATGAGCATTGCATTGGGCAGCATTCTACCCTTACCAAAAATGATACCAAATACAAACAGAAAATTATAGACTCCAGTAATTGGCTTAGCTACTGGTGTCATTTCAAAGGGATGCAGTATTGACATGATTGACAGACCACTCTGCTTTGCCATAGATGTTCTGTGCTTGTCCTTAATGGCTTTCAAATACCGGCCAAGACATTAACCTCCCCCATAGTGCCTTTTTTAGGCAGTGCTAAACCAACAGACCTACCAATGTAACAAATTTTTCTAATGCCAAGCTGAAGGTACTATTGCTCATTGCTTGGAATCTTTACAAGAAACTGCATTCCTTCAACGCACTCCTCACCCTGGAGAATGCTTACATCTTTGCAGTTATAGAGCCATGGTTCAAGGCTGTGGAAAGCACCCCAGCAGTGCAAGTCTACAATGCTTGTCACATATTCAGAATACCCTCTGAAAAGGAAAAATTAAAAAGAGGAGGTGTTTCCATTTACATAAAAAACAATCACACCTCGAGATTGGTCAAACAGGATGATTCATTTGAGCTACTCCATGTCCAGCTGACCATAGGCAAAATCTCCCACCATATCATCGCTAGTTACAGGTTCCCAATCATGAACCATGAAAACCACTCTGCATACCTGAAGTTACTAGACTTGTTTACCATTCAGCCTAACACACTACTCATGGGTGATTTTAACTACATCTCAATAAAGTGGGCAACATGCATAACCACTAACATGCAGTCTCAGAGATTCCTTTACTTTTACAGTACAAATGCTCTTGAACAGATGGGCTGCACTCCTGCTGGGGGGTCAAATATCCTTGACATAGTACTCACAAACATGGGGGAGCAATATAGCCCCCCAGCGTAATGTCCTCATTGGCAAGAATGGATCACAAATCGGTCTTTGTAATAAATGTAACGATAGAACTCCATCAAACCCTAAAGCACTGAAGAATTCTTCCAAGGCAAATTACATTCTATTAAGTGATAGCACAGGTAATGTGAAGCTCACCCAACCCCGAAAATATGGAGGCTTATGCAGAAGTATACACAAATCCCCTGTATAACCACTTAAACAACTGCATAGAAACAGTTGTATCTGACAAAATTAAACCCAGGTCTAGCCAGAAAAACAAGTCACCTTGGTGGACCCCTGGCATACATAGAGTATACAATATAAGGAAGAAATTCCTGTCTAGAAGAATGAGGAAGAGTGTACAACAGAGAAATATCCCTCTTTAGTCTCAAATGACAAATCAGGGAACTACAAGACTGAAATAGCTTTCCAAGCAAAGGAAAATTGCAAAGAATTTTTTAGTTTCTCTGAAATCTTCAGGGAATTACTCAACGATGTGTTGAGTTGGCTGTAGATGGCACTACCTATACAAAAGAAATGGCAAACCTGCTGACCAATAAATTCAGCTGAAATTTCACCCCCTCATCACCTCTGGTCACTCTCCATGAAATACCCCTACCGTTCCTTTGCCTCTTATCACAAAAAAACAGGTCATCACTGTGCTCTGTAAATCAAAATCAGTGGGCCCTGATGGAATCCCAAGGTGATTGTTAAATAGCTTGAAACAAGAGCTAGCAGACCCACTCAGATCTCTGTTTAACCACTGTATCCAGACAGGCTTTGTCCCAGTAGAGTGGAGGACAGCAATAGTCGCCCCTCTGCACAAGGGGGGGGGGGCATCAACAGATCAAGGAAACTACCAACCCATAAGTCTGACTAGCCTCATATGCAAAGCTATGGCAAGGATAATCATGAACCTGATTAACAACAATGTAGGAAATCTGCAGATTCTAGACCCAGCCCAGTTCGGCTTCATCAAGGGCAGGTCCTTGTGGACTTCTTTGAGTAGGTCACCTAGGCCATGGATGAGGTTAAGTCAGTGCATACCACAATCCAAGGCATGTGACACAATACTCCACTCGGGTATTATAGAAAAACTCACAAAATCAGGTATAGACTTCTACGTCACCAGATAGATAGCCAGAAGGCTCATTGATAGGACACGTTTTTAGAGTAGGGGAATCCACATCTAGCAAGAGGCCAATCACCAATGGAGTACCTTGGGGCTCAGTGCTGGGCCCTCTTCTGTTTGGGATATGTTTCTCAAATGTCATGGCAACTGTAGATGGCCTTAGTTGGGGACAATCGCTAACTCCACAGATTATGTTAATATCCTACAGAAAGGACTGACGCAGACTAATGATTGTTGTTACAGCCATGCCCTCAAACTAAATGAAAAGAAGTGAATAATACGCCCTTTCAGAAATCAAATACCCATGCAAATTACAACATTGATAGCAACCCCTAAGAGTAGACCCAGTGGCAAGAGATATGGGTACTCAGATAGATAGTAGTCTGTACTATGACCACCATGCATCCACAGTGGTGAGGAGATCCTTCTTTGTGGCTCAGCTTATAAGTAAGGGCATGGCATCCAGATCTAAGGATGTAATTATACCACTATACTTGGCCCTCATCAGACTAATAATCGAGCACACTGCACCCTTTAGCCTGGGACCTCGACAGGCACCTGCAACAGTTGGAGCATCCTCAGAAGTTTCCCACCAAAAAATATAGGGTATAACAAACATAACATATGTGAATCAATTAAGAGCCCTATCACTGTCTTCAATTTCCTACCAATTAGTGAGGGTTGATCTATGTTTGATCTTCAAGGCAGTCTCTGACCCAGTCCTGATGAAAATGTTGCATATCCACAAAATTAGCTGCATGAGGGTTACCCTTTCCAAGGATCTAAACCTAATTCTGACATGAATATGTCATGCTGGAGAGACAGATATTTGTCCCAGAGATTGACCCTCCCCTGGAATAGGCTTCCTGTTCACATGAAGCAGACCCCTTCCCTGATCATCTTTAAGCACAATCTGGAGCAATAGATGGGAAATCACAAATTCGCTCCTGAGCTTGTCCCCATGTCCCTTATCGACAGAGGCAGTCTGTAAAAATTATCAAAACCCCACTTGCTGACCCTTGTTATCTTTCCTCTAGGGATAGAACATTGTGTAAAACCTGGGTAAAACTGGCTAGGCTTGTAAGGCTTCTGAGCCGTTAGTCTAGTAATCTCCTATAAACCTATGAAAACAGCAAAGCAGGCAAAACCAGATGTTGTGGTACTATCATAAAAAGGAGAAAAAAAGTCTTAAGCATTAAACTTCAAGGCAATTCAGTGAAGCCTGTCTAAGGCATAGGATGTAAATTCACTGAAGCATTTACTAGAGACACTATGTAGGAAATAAAGCTGATTAAGTAAACTATTGTGGTCTACAATGTCACATTAGTGAAAGATAAAGCAGGACTAAGACAGAGATCTTCTTTGATCCATTACTGTTATGACGTCACTGAATATTTGTGCCAATGAAACAAAGCCACAATGAACGAAAAAAAAGAAGAATGTGAATGTCACAACATGTGAAAACCTTTGGAACATTTAGGTAAAACATAAAACAAGATTATGCCATTAATTTACCAAATTCACTCCGAAAGTAATTATAGAACCTTAATGCGTACATTAAGCTGATCCTCCTTAGTCACTGTAAATCAAGATATACACTTCACCACCCTGCTCAATGAACTTAAATGGCCTTCTTATATTTTTTCTAACAGTAAACTACAGGCAAAAGAGCAAGAGAGCAGTGCACCGAGGCACAAACCTAACATGCGATGCATTAAGAATATCTAACCTGCTAAGGAAAAACAAATCAGTATTTTCATTAGAGAAGCTGCAGAGGACATACAGACTACTTCAGTTAAAACAAACATTAAAAAAAAGACCAAATGCTAAAACAGTATAGGTAAAACTCACAAGTAATGGTATCAGTCACAAGTCAGACACTGATCTCTTCAAGATATTAAAAACAAACAAAAAAAAAAGACAACCCGAAAGGAAAGCTTCGAATTTGCCAAACTGGAGGAACCACACTTTCACAGGTAGGGAGCAACCATAAGCATGATTTCTCCTGTATAGTAATCAAGTGAGAAAATGCTACTACTCTCCACTAACCAAATCGTATGGAAGATATCTGTCAGGGAGTTCTAAAACATTCTCAGTTTATCTACACCACCAGCGCGTATTTTTGCCTACATTTCAGATTGAGGGCGTAAAATCACACAACCTCCAGGTAACCAAGAAGGACTGTAACCCTTCGGCAGACATAAATTATATTGGAGACTAAAGTACTATACTATCAGTAGTTATGGGGTGTAATTGAAGCTAGAGCTGATAAATTCAGCTTCTAATAAAAGATTCTCATAATCCTTTTAAAAATCATAGAAGAGTTCCTGAGCATATAGAATCCACATAAGAATACTTTTATTAGCCAAATACACAGTTATCCATGGAATAAGCATTGTCAGGGCAGACAGAAACTCTTAGTTTAATGTAAACATTTTATTATAGGCTGCTCAACACAAACTTCAGTGGTCAGCAAACCAAGGCAACAAACCAAACACAAATTATTCATATCATGGTAACAGACACATTTAGTTTAAATAAATCAACTGCATACTCAGCATATTGCTGTCCAATAGCAGCACCTAGAACTTGCAAGTCCTCATACTCAGAAAATATAACAAGAAAAGAACATGCAACATCCCCAAGCCTTAGTATTTTCCAAATAATCAATACCCACTGTAGCAAGAAGCAACTAAATGTCCTGATATATCAACGTTTAGATATCTGCTATGATACATACATAGCACACTGTGCAGACTTTTTTTAAGTTTGCTGAATTGAAGAGAATCACTGGAGTGCGATAGTGACATGAAGCCGCAGGCAGGTAGCACTACTGCAGTTTACCAGATAATACTGTATGCAAATACAGCAGTTAGGGAGTGTAGCTAATGTAAATTAGCCATGTGCCTTTCCCTGGAGCCCTACTCCAGGGTCAGAATAGTGGGGTGAGCAGACTCAAAGAAAAGTTCTGCGACTCCATTTTGGAGCAGAACAGAGAGTCTGAATGTACTAGTTTTTTGGCATTCAGCCACTGCTGAATGTAGTAGAAATGGGTCAGTTAGTGCTGCATGTAGTCAGTGCTGTGAAGTTTTTTTTGTGTGTGTGTGTGTGTGTGTGTGTGTGTGTGTGTGTGTGTGTGTGTGTGTGTGCGTGCGTGTATGTGCGTATGTGTGCATGTGTGTGCGTGTGTGTGTGTGTGTGTGTGTGTGTGTGTGTGTGTGTGTGTGTGTGTGTGTGTGTGTGCGTGCGTGCATGTGCGTATGTGTGCGCACGTGTGTGGATGTGTGTGTGTGCGCGTGCATATGTGTGTGTGTGTGTGTGTGTGTGTGTGTGTGTGTGTGTGTGCGTGCGTGCATGTGCGTATGTGTGCGCACGTGTGTGTGGATGTGTGTGTGTGTGTGCGCATGCATATGTGTGTGTGTGTGTGTGTGTGTGTGTGTGTGTGTGTGTGTGTGTGTGCGCGTGTGTGCAGAGGCATAATTGGGACTTTCTTGGTGTCAGTGTTCATGTCAATGCCCAAGTGTCTGTGTGCATCTGTACAAATGTGTATTTGTGTCAGACTGGGTGAGTTTGTAGGTATCTGTACAGCAGCATTGTGTGACCTGATAAGGGTAATACAAGTGCAGTTGTTTTAACTGTGCTGTGTGTTTGATTCAGAGGCATACAAAAGAATTGCTAATGGTCTTTTGCACCATGTGGCTCTTTCATGTATTCAAATCATTAGTTAGCTTCGTTTCATTAATACACCACCACAGATGAGTGCTGCTAGTGCTAAGAAACTAACTCCTGTGAATACTACCCCTCATTTTGATCAAAAGTAATAAACCACTTCAGGAACAAATGTCTTCTGATCAAAATTAGTAGCAAATAATCTCACTCACTGTATTTGTCTCTCTGTAACCATTATTTAAAGCATCACATGAATCCAGTGCAAAAACAAAGTCATAATTAAAATTTCATCTGCATTTCAACAGGAAAAACACCACCGTAATAAAACTTTTTTTTAATTCCTAATAGCTAATATTACAAGAGCCAAGAAAATTAAATCAGTTGCTGGCTGTAAGCAAATAACTAATTTAAAACCACAGCCATAAACCATAGTATACAAAGTGGAAAGTTGATTTCATTGCAGATAAAACAGAGTTTAACACCATATTGAAAAACAAATTGCCCTTGTACAAAAAATAAAGTATGGTTCCCTCTGCATGGAAGTGCCACTGCCAGTTATTAGGGATCACAACTCTTGTGGACATACTTTCTAATAATTACCTGGAAATTAAGTAGCATTTTAGATAACTTTGACAAAACAACCAGTAATGAAACTGATCTATAGATACACACTTTACACTTGGCCTTTAACTTAACCAATGGCTTCAGCTTCCAATAAATCACTGTTGCATTGCATTTCTTTCTGCTGCTCAGTACAGCTCGCAAATAGATTAAGCAAGACTGTATCTGTAGTTTTATCTGCAAATTCACTTCCTTCAGTTCAGACTTCAGAGCAGTTTCACCTGTTTTGCAAGGGCTGGTTTAGCATATTTCAAAAGCACATAAGAATTATTTATAGAATATGATGGCATTTAAGTTCTGGGAACCATTCACTATTTTGTTACAGAAGAAACTGTTTTACTTTACTGAATACCTCTTAAACAAAATAGGCTATTTGGGCTGTGATCCATGTTTCAGGCACAAAAAACCTAGCTGCCTGGTCTTAATTGTTTGGGTCTTTTCCACCTTTTTTACCATCCATACAAATTGTAACAATGTGAGTTGAGATGGCAACTTTGCACTCCAGAGATTTGTTCTTATATCTACACTGAACTACTTTTTTCCCTTAACAATGAGGAGCTACTTTTTCTGTTAACACAAATTCTTTTTTTTTCTTCTTCACGAAATATTGTAGTTGCTTTTTCAAACCACTACAAGCTACAAGGTCCTGTAGCAGTACTTAAGTTATTCTACATTGGTTCTGATGCAGGCATGTGAGTAATGGCTTGCACTGTTGCACAGAGGGAGTCTTCAATCAAAACCAGCTTTATTGCATGTTTGAAACACAGATGCCAAGAAATTTGCTCTCGACACGAATCTCGGCATCCATGTGAATACATAATAATAGGTTGTGATCAGCGACCTGATCATAATTCTTTGGAGTGCTTTGTTTTGCTGGCTTTCAAAGCTGTAAAGGACTTCATGAGCGCTGTCACAAAGGCAGTAACACTCTGTTATATTACAGAAAGTCAGGGACACATTGCCTGCACAGACAGCAGGCAGAAACAAATCTGTTTTTAATTCTGACACTGTTGTTTGCTGGACATTACTGGCAGATTTAACTGCCTAGTGCAATATTCGATCTTAACAAGTGAAGCAAGGTATGCTTAACAATTATTAAGATAGGATTTCATGCAATAGAAGCGCTTAACTGATTTATCTTTTTCATGATATCAGAGCATAATCAACTCACTCCATGCACTACATCATTATAGTAGTTCATTATACTTGGTGATTATTTTTCAAATGAAGCTATGATGACCCCAAACCAAGTTCTCATATTCATTCTTTGACTTATAAGGACCAAGTTTTTAAATGGACTTTAAACTCAAGAACAATTGGCTTGGTTTTATGTCTTTCTTATTGTACTACATGTAACAGAACTAAGATGTAAATAGCAATGGTACTTGCTAAGGTACGTGAACTGTAAAGATGTAACTAGAACTTCTAGAGGTTCTTAACAAAATTTGGAAAAGAGCCCCCAAACACAGGTATATAGGTACCAGAACATACCAAAGTGTTGGGGAAGCAGGGAGAGAGGTGAGGACCAAAAAAAAATCAGCCTTTTTAATTTAATCTTTACTACACATTGCCATTAAAGAAACATCTGAGTTGTAGATTTCCTCACTTTTTTTTTGCTGTTACGAATAAGTCCCATACATACTATATTTCATTTCATTTTATAAAAACTCTAGTTCTTGAAGTTTGCCTTAGTATGGAAAAGTGTTTTATTCCTGATGACCTCATCTATAGAAGCTAACCCAGCCTCAGTTACTTCGGGCATTGTCTCATCAAGGGAAGTTATGCTGACTTGTGTCAGCAATTATAATGTTGCACATGTGTACGTGTGTTTCTAAATGTGACAACTGATCAGCAAATTTCAGAAATATTTACTATTATATGTATATATACACATACACATATAACTATGTATTGATTTCTCATTTATATATATATATATATATATATATATATATTGTCTTTATACGTAGAACTTTAAATACTCAAACTATGGGCAGTTGTGAGCTCTTATTCCTCCCCACATTTCTGTTTTTGTTATTAGCACAGTTTTAAACTTTATACTCCCTTAAATTCTTTGTCAGCACTGATGTCTCAAATATTTATTAGTTTGTCAGTCAGAAAATAATCTGTATTTATCTCTGTAACCTGACAGTGCATTGGTTTTAGAGAGATATGGAAAGTGTTAACTAAGTCTGTCTAAAGAATTGTAAATGGCTATAGTTCCATTGAATACTTAGCAGCCTATAGCTGGGTCCACTGTGCAGAGACATAAAGCCCATAAAGCTCAACCTGTCACTCAGCCAGCCTACATTCGTTTAGCAGTCTAGACAATGGAGGACCAGGCTAAGCTGGAATGAGAGTGAATGGACAGTGTCAGTTTACCTATCCTGGAAAGGAGGAGAGGGAATTAACAATATCCTACCACTGGAGCATCGTCTTGGGGAGAAACTTGAGTCCTACCAAAATGTGTTTGCAGTCAAAGCAGGCACTGAACTATCATGTATGTGCAGAGATGCAAACTTGCACTAAGGCTTGACACAGCATAGGGAGGATGTAGAAACACTTATAAAATGCTCCAGTTTTCCAAAATGATGACAGTCATGATCCTCAACTTCTGCCTCTCACTCTTGGTATATAAGGACACCAGAAAGTGTGGAAGAGCAAATGGGCTTGTTGGAGAATAAGGTTTGATGGTCACAGGGTCGGAGGGCCAAAAACAGCATTAAAAAATTGTCACTAACTTGACCTGTGTGGTGATTTTTTGTGTTCGTATTTATAATGCTTTACAAAAGTATTACATATTTATGCTTTTTGCATGGCAGTCTGATGAACAGATGTAAGACTTGTACTATACACTTAGACCCTGCAGCAGCCCTGGGTGAGATTCCCACAGCCTCTCTTTGCACACTGTATGTTTCACAGCAAATCATTTAATTAGACATTGTTCAGAAGTCACTCCTGAAAAGTGACTCTGTGTTAAATGTGCTTGCTTTCTTTATAACTGTATTTTTTTTATTATTGCATCTTTAACATGGAGGCACATCATACAGTGAAAGTAGATTTGAAATGTATAAAAGGAAAATGAAGGCATTTATTTACTGTCTGTGTGGGTACATTGCCTTTGTTTTGTAGTCTCAGTTGTCCTACATGCAAAGTGTAAAATGTTACTGGGTGTGGTGTAAAAGGGCTAATTCATTCTGTGTTTGTTATAATGCATATTGTTGGATTGATGCATGTTGGTTTCACTGAACCTCACAAATGGGACCATTCATAAGTGTGATAATCTGAGCTGCAGGTTGCATTTCTCTTTTCTACAGTACGTTGTCATCAGTGTGCATATTGTTGTAGTAATGCATGTTGGTTTCACTGAACCTCACAGATGGGACCATTCATAAGTGTGATAGTCTGAGCTGCAGGTTGCATTTCTGTTCTCTACAGTACGTTGTCATCAGTGTGCATATTGTTGCAGTGATGCATGTTGGTTTCACTGAACCTTATAAATGGGACCATTCATAAGTGTGATAGTCTGAGCTGCAGGATACATTTCTCAACAGTACTTTGTCTTGGGCACATGGACCTCTAGATATTGTGGAATTTTTCTTTCATTTACTTTTGTTTTCTTGCTAACTAGGTGGATTAGTTGATCAAAAGTGATCCCCTTCTGTTTATGAACTCAGCCCAAACTAGAAGAGCACAGCAAAAAAAAAAAAAAAAAATTGTACAAAAATTCAAAAAGTCTACAATGCAGAGAATAATAATTTTAGATATTTCCTGAATAAACAACTGCTGTTAATTTGAATGCTATTTATTGCATTATTAGAGGACACATGCAGTAGTATGTAAGCACTGTTTTTGTTATTCATTAACTTCACCACTAGATTGGGCTACCCTTCTATCTGTTCTCTTGCAAGTATTGAACAGTGTCTGTCCCTTTATTAACCATTTCCTTATTTATTTATTACTTTGCTAACCGGGTATATGCACTAGTCTAAACACCCTTTTCAGGTATGACCAAGGCCAGTTTGCAATAGAAAAACAATCCCCAGAATTCAGAAACAGCCTCAGTGCTTACAGAAATTGTGTACTACAGGTAGGTTAATTACTGTGCTGATGAAAAAATGTGATTCAAAAACAAATGTGGCTGCAGTGAGAAAGACCTTATTGTCGGCTCATTATCATGCCTTTGAATCACAATTTACTGAATACTAGCATTGTGAGACTTGATGTAGGTAGTGTTCTCCCTAGTGGACCATGCATTACATTGGCAAAGGCACCTCCTTACACTTACACACACATTCAGACAACCATTTGTGCATAGACACAATCCCAGACTTTCCCATACATATATAAATATACATGTGTACATGCACACAAACCCCCACACATACACATACATCAACCAACATGTCTGTCATGGAGTCCGCCACAGTCATGGAAACATTCATCCATTCACCCGCATGCCTGCAGTAATGCACATACTCTCTCACGCAGGCAGACACACACACACACACACACACACACACACACACACACACACACACACACACACACACACGCACACAAAACAACAAACATGACCCCCACAAAGTCTGTCATACTCATGGAAACACCCATTCACCCATGCGCCTACTATAATAGATAAACACACATGTACGTAGACACACACACACATACACACACACACACACACACACACACACACACACACACACACACACACACACACACACACACACACACACACACACACACACACACACACACACACACACACAATCAAAACTCCTAACGATGTGGACATCCTACAAAAGGGCCTCACTGAGACAGACGCCTGGTGTCAAAGCCATGGCCTCAAGCTCAATGCCAAAAGTGCATTGTCATCCCTTTTGGTAAAAATTCTGTACCCATGAACTACCACATAGGCGGTAGCCTACTTAACACTGAAAGTGTGATAAGAGACCTTGGGACACAGGTGGACAGTAGTCTCTTCTTTGATAATCACATCGCCACAGTAGTCAGCAAATCCTTCTACGTGGCACACCTCATCACAAAAGGTTTCTCATCCAGGAAAAAAATAGGTCATTGTTCCCCTCTACTCATCACTCACTAGACCCATTATAGAGAACAATACCCTTTTTGGTATGTACCTCACAAAACATCTACAACAACTGGAAAGTCCACAGAAATACCTCACAAAGAGGATTACCGGCCTCAAACAGATGCCCTGTGCAAACCGTCTAAAAAAACTCCAGCTTCACTCTGTCGCATATCGCTTACTCAGAGGCGATCTCTGCCTAACATACAAAGCTATGTCAAACCCAGAGCTGTTGGACGTGCTCCACTTAAAGAAATCCCAATCCCTCCAAGCTACATGCTCTAGGGACCTAAACCTTGTACCACAATAAACAGAACATGCTGGAGGGATAGATTCCTGTCCCAGAGACTTCCCATACTCTGGAACAAACTACCTATCTATGTCAAACAAAGCTCCTCATTAGCACTCTTCAAGAAAAATCCTGATGATTGGATAGGAGATAGGAAATTCACCCTGGTGATCACTTCTGTGGCTCGGCTTGACAGGGGCACAGGAATATAATTTTCTTGGGTGGCAAAAGTCAGGGTACCGTTTGGCTAGGCTTGTATAGGCCCTAGGGCCAATAGCCTAGTACCTACCTATGAACCTATAAACAAAAACAAAGTCACCAGAGTCGCTGCTTTCATCAGTCAAACACAAAGCCTAGTAATATATATTGCACTATGTTGCAGTCTAGCAGAATACAGTCTTTAATAGTTCCTCAAATTTAATAACATTTATTTACAAGGAAAACAAAAAAGCTCAGCTTTTTCCAAAATATGGGAGATTAACTGAGAAACAGAAGTTCAGCATTTCATTTCAGTCTTTTCACATTTCTCATATAAGTATCATATGTTTAACCCCACAGTGGGCCAGAATAAAGCACCACTTGCAGAACATCAGCCTCTTTTTCCAGACAGGTAGATAATTTCATATAACTCTGTAAGACTTTTATTCAGAAGGAAGAATAACATTCCTTATACTTTACTGTATTCAGGGATATCCTGTCAAAAACTTCTTTCAGGGACACCTTTTGACTAGCCTTGTCCCATTCAGGGAAACCTTTTGACTAGTCCTCTCACCCCTGAGACTCCACTTGGGGTTGTCTCTCAGGTCATGTTGACAGGAATCAACAAAAATGAAAGTCCATTATATCAAACAAAACTTAAAAAAAATAGATTATTTGAAAAAAAAGAAAATAATTAACCTTCACACCCCACCTAAATTAAATATACCATTTCTGAAATTGCACAATACTAGAGAAAGGGGAACATTTCTGTTATCTCTGGTATTCAGTGATCTCTGAAAAATGTTGGTTTCCTGCTTATTATGTTAAAAATGCATTTTGTTCAATGAATTTACTCATCACCACATGCATTTGAACACGTATAGAGAGTATCCATATATATATCTTTGGCTCTATGAGAGTTAGTTGAAACTTAAAGGCATCGAATGGCAACTGTAAGTAAAAAGTCTTGTTTTTTGCAGTGGAGGAAGTCTCCCCCCACACCACTCCATGAGGGAGTTGCACCACCATGCCCCCTGCTAATTGTATATATCAACTCTGTGTTTGCACTACAGTGGGCAAAGAGCACATTCCCAAATCCCCCCGTTCCACGATCTTGCACAAAACACCTGCTGGCACATCATCTAATTTTTGATCTGCTGAGCCAGCGGATTTCCAAGTTCGACAAGTTGCCATTCGACAACTTGTCAGAAATCCATGTGTGTGTGTGTGTGTGTGTGTGTGTGTGTGTGTGTGTGTGTGTCAGTATATAGAGAAAAAAAGCAGTATTGATAGAAAATTACTTTGTTAATTGATTTATTTACTTAGCTAAGTAATCAGTCAAGCTGTTGCTAAGAGAGTGTCATGAGGTGACACATTCCTGATCATGGTGGGCTGTATGCAACAGAAATACAGAACAGATTGGTCTGCTTTTTTTATTAAGAAAAAAAGGGAAACGATAGGAAAGGAAACATCTTGGTGTATGAAGTTAAGCACTCAGTGAGTGATCCAGAAAAGAAAGGTATAAACTAATGCACCCTACATGGGTTGCCCTTACAATTTTTCACTTTTCAGTGTTTTAAAATGCTGATGAAAGTTCTCACTGGGCTATGGTGTTATTACTTGCTGGACATGGGGTGCCCATGTTTTCATTCAAATGAAATAGTGTTTCTCTAGAAACTTCCTTATTGTGACATCTGTTTCAGTTCTCAGCTTGGTGCCTTCTTTTCAGAGTCTGCATGTCCTCCCTGTGTTCAAGTGGATTTTCTCTGAGAACTCTGGTTTCCTCCCATATCCCAAGGTGGATTAGTGACTATAAGTGTGTGTGTGTGTGTGTGTGTGTGTGTGTGTGTGTGTGTGTGTGTGTGTGTGTGTGTGTGTGTGTGTGTGCGTGTGCGTATGCGTATGTGTGTGTGTGTGTGTGTATGTGTGTGTGTGTGTGTGTGTGTGTGTGTGTGTGTGTGTATGTGTGTGTAAGAAACGCCTGACCATCTGTTTCTGTTCACCACTTGCCTAGCATACTCTGTAAATGACACCATTTGTTCATAGAGTCGCTATAAAATTTGGATGAAATTCACTAGCACTAGATTGATCTTTAAAAAGTTCTAAACCTGAGTCATGATCATAATCAGATGTCTACATTATTGTTTTCCTTTCAAAAAAATGTATTTTGACTCAACTGTTGGTGGTACTGTCCCTTTAACAAACTGTCTTTAATTTAACTGTCTTTTATATCATATTTGTATGTTTATGTTAATCAGCTTTTTGGCAC